>NC_143585.1:154429073-154583911 GCF_048544385.1 Mastigoproctus giganteus
TGGAAAGGTTGAACAGATGGGCTGAGAGGTGGCAAATGAAGTTTACATATGGGAAACAGTAACCCCAGAGCAACGTATCAACTCTGCGGTACTACACTGACAGTGTTGGAGAATGAAAAGCACCTGGGGTAATTGTGCAGGCAGATATGAAGTTCTCTGAGCAGTGCAGACAAGTTGCAAGAGTAGCTCATGGTGTCTTGTCAGTGATATACAGGAATTTTTCTAGCAGGGATAAGGAGGTGATTATTCCCTTGTATAAGGCAATGGTTAGGCCACATCTTGAGTACTGTATACAGGTCTGGAGGCCTCATTTCAAGAAGGATGTAGAGCTGCTGGAATGGGTACAGAGAAGGGCAACATGATTAGTGAATGAAACAAAGGGTTGCTCTTACGAAGAAAGGCTTAATTTTTGCAAATTACAGAGTCTGGAGACTAGGCACCGGCGAGGTGATCTGATAGAGGTGTATAAGGCTTTGAATGGTTTGAGCATGCTCAATGCCAACGGGATTCTTTATCTTGCTCAGAATAATCAGCTCAGAGGGCATAAATTCAAATTGAGGAAGGACGGTTGTCGGATAGATGTGCGGAAATTTGCCTTTGGCCAGCGGGTGGTTGGTTGGTGGAACCGACTTCCATCACTTGTTGTTGAAGTTGATAGCCTAAACAAATTTAAGGCTCAAGTGGACAGGTATTTTGAGCGAACGGAGGAGTGAAATGGGAGTGGTGTGTTTTTTTTTTTTTGGCTGATGCTGAATAAGCTTGCTTTCTTGCATCATATGCCTCTACTAATGCTAATCATTTGATTAAATAATATTAGCATTAGTAGTGGCAAATGATCCAAGAAAGCAAATCAATCAAAAAAAAAAAAAAAAAAAAAAAAAGACCCTTTCGATTTCACCTATTCATTCCCTCCAATAATTTGTCTAGTTCTTCCTTGAATTTATTTACACTATCAGTTTCCAACTGCTGACTAAAGGCAAACTTCCACAGATCTATTCTGTAACTGGCCTTCCTCAATTTGAATTTTGACACCTCATGTATGTACTCAAGTAAGAGAAACAATCCCTCCCATCAGCATTGGATCTTCTCAATCCATTCAAACCCTTGAATACCACAATTAGATCACCTTGCAGGTGCCTAGTCTATAGACATCACAATTTGCAGAACTGAAGCCTTTCTTGGTAAGAGACTCCCATCGCTTCGCTCACCAAGGTATGCAGAACTCAAGATGTTTTTTGTTAATTGTCTTATACAATGAAATAATTATGTCCTTATCAGTGCTAGCAAAATTCCTTTTTTTTTTTTTTTTTTTTTGTCATTGACAAAACCCCATGAGCTGGCCTGGCAGCTTGTGTGCAATGCTCAGAAAATTGCATATCTGCCTGAACAATTACCCCCAGGTCTTTTTCATTTTCCACTATCCTGATTTTAGTATTACACAGTTTGTATATTAGTGTGGCAAACACTCGTCCTAGAAGAACTGCCCGTATCTGCATTCAGATACTTGGAATCCGTTAATCCCTAATTGTCTATGTTCCTAGTCTTTTCTCAATCTCTTTGCTACCAGATTGTTTGAGAAGTTTGCTTTTCTTTATTTAAATTTTTAACAAATGGTGATTAGACAGTTGAGCCAGTCTTGAGTGTAGGAGAGAATTGTGAAAACGAATCAGATTATCACAGCCAGGTACAAGTAGAGCAGGAAGAGAATTGACTGTTGTAAAAAATTCACCTTTTCAATGATAGCCATGGATTTTACATGGGTGGACTGGACACGAAAGCTACCCAATTCCATTGGTGGGGAAAAATAATGAATGTTGTGTTTTACTTTGTCTGAGGCCATAGCTGTGGCCCTGACCAAGGTAAAGCAGCAGTGCTCTACACTACTAATCACTGACAGTCATCATATAAAACAGTTAATTACTCTCAATGACTTTTGAATTCACTAGACAATCAGTGTAAAAGTTTTGAGAAGAAAGTAACTGTCACCCGATATGATCGAAAAATAAGCTAATTAGTAGCTGTGCTAGTTGCACAAATGTCACCCTATTGCTGAAAGCCTAACAATGCCTGCCTGTAAAATAATAATGAAAATAATGACACTTTATTACTAAACATAGGCATTTGTCATATAAAACAGTTGATTATTTTAATCAACTGTTTAGGAAGAAAGTAATTCTCAGTGAAGATGCTCAAAAAAGTAAGCTATTTAATTTCTGAGATAGTAGAAGAAAATATGAAAAGTCACACTATTGCTGCCTAAACAATGCCTGCTTGTAAAATAATAATGAAAAATAATAAGCAAAGAGCCTGAAAGTGAAATTGACAAAGTTCCTGTTTCTAATGATATTGTTAATAGGCATGTGGATGATGTGTCAGCGTGGACTAATATTATTAGTGGAGTCACTCAGGGTTCAGTGTTGGGTCCTTTGTTGTTTTCTGTATTTATAAATGATATTGATGACGATATGATGTTTGCAGTTGATATGAAGGTTGGCAGAGTTGTTAATGACACTAATGACAGTACCCTGCTGCAACAGGATCTAGAAAAGTTCAGCAGATTGGCTGAGAGGTGGCAAATGAAGTTTAACATTCACAAATGTAAAGTACTACATATGGGAAGCAGTGACCCCCAGGGTAACGAATGAACTCTGTGGTACTGACAGTAATAGAGAATAAAAGGACCTGGGGGGTTAACTGTGCAGGCAGATATGAAGTTTTCTGAGCAGTGCAGATGGTCTGCAAGAGTAGCTCATGCTATCTTGTCAACGATATATACAGGAATTTTCTAGCAGGGATAAGGAGGTGATTATCCCCTTGTATAAGGCAATGGTCAGGCCACATCTTGAGTACTGTATACAGGTCTGGAGGCCTCATTTTAAGAAGGATGTAGAGCTTTTGGAATGAGTACAGAGAAGGGTAACAAGATTAGCGAATGAAACAAAGGGTTGCTCTTACGAAGAAAAGCTTAAGTTTCGCAAATTACAGTGCCTGGTAACTAGGTGATCACCACCTGCGAGGTGATCTGATTGAGGTGTATAAAGCCTTAAATGGTTTGAGCCTGCTGAATGCTGATGGGTTCTTCCTCTTGCTCAGAATAATTGCCTGAGAGGGCATAAATTCAAATTGAGGAAAGACAGTTGTAGGAGAGATGTGTGAAGGTTTGCATTTAGCCAGCGGGTGGTTGATTGCTGGAACAAACTTCCATCTGTCGTTGTAGAAGTTGATAGCTTAAATAGATTCAAGACAGAACCTGACAAACATTTGGAGCGAGTGGATGGGTGAAATAAAGGTTTTACTTTCTTGCATCATAGCATCAGACAAATGTAGGCATTATGTGCCTTTGCTAATGCTAATGCCAATCAAATACTGGAAAATGTACTAATTCTGCTCTCCAAGTCAATATTGATGAATCACTGGGGTTCAAGTAAACACATGGGTTGTGTTAAAGTAGCTAAGAAAAAGAACAGGTGCATGTATACTTGCGTGCATACCAATGCTAGGAGTTTAGTAAATAAATTTGATGAATTTGAGGTATAGCTAAAAAAAAAAAGCATATATTGTTGGGATTTCAGAGACGTGGTGTCACACAGATATAAGGAAGGCAGAACTGGAATTTGGGGAGTACAATGTCTACAGAAAGGATAGGAAGGGAGGAGGGGTTATGCTAATCCAAGGAAGTGAAGCCAGTCGACATCGCTGGACAGTGCAGTGTCAAGTCACTTTGGTGTGACATAAGCATTGGGAGATCAAATTTGAGAGCAGGAGTGTGCTATAGGCCTAATGACTCTGATGAGTATAATAAGAAACTGTACAGGGAAATAGAGTGGGCAAGTAAATCAGAGAGTCTTAAAATGGGGGATTTTAATTTCTCAGATATTGACTGGAATTTGGGGGCTGGTCACTCACACACTAGCAAGGCTTTTGTGGATTTATTGGATGATTGTTTTCTACATCAGCATGTTCAGGACGCAACTAGAGGGAGTAATACTCTTGATTTGATTATCAGTAGTGATTCTTCATGCATTACGAATCTGCAGATAAATGAACCACTAGGTGGCAGTGATCACAGTGTGCTGAAGTGGGATTTACTCAAAGAGGGAACTACCATTAGGGGTAAAGGGAAGGGTTATTGCTTTCGTAAAGGCGACTATGATGGACTGTGACAGTATTTAAATTCTATACTGTGGGACCAACTGATGATGTTACCAACAGCAAATTCAAAATGGGATGCATTGAAAAAACTTATCTTGGAAGCTACTAGGCTTTACATACCATCTAAGAAATATTGTTCAAGGTTTAGGCCTAAATGGATGTCAGATGAACTAATGAGACATATGGCAGAGAAGAAAAATGCATGGGATACATACAAATTAACACGTGACACAGAAGCCTATGATAGATACAAGTTGATCTGTAACCAAGTTACAAAGGAGGTTAGGCAGGCGAAGGCAGATTACGAGAAATCTTTGGCAAGGGATGCAAAGAAAAACAGCAAAGAGTTCTTTACTTATGTAAACTCTAGAAGGAAGGGGATGAATCAGATTGGTCCACTTGATATCGATGGGTCCACTGTTGATGATCCTGCTCAGGTAGCTAACAAACTAAATGAACATTTTGCATCGACATTCACACATGAGGAGTTATTCAGCGAGGGTAATGCCAGAGGTGTATTCAACTCTGGAAGTAAGCTAGAGAATCTTGTAATAACTGAGAGTAAAGTGGAGGAGAAATTGTTGAAGATAAACACAAGAAAGGCACCTGGGTTGGATGGGATCTATCCAGTTATATTAAAGGAGGCAGCAAAGGAAGTAAGCAAACCCTTAGCCATAATTATGAGAGCTTCCTTGGACTCGGGGGATGTACCCATGGACTGGAGATGTGCAAATGTGACCCCAATTCACAAAGGAGAATCAAAGGCTGAAACAAGTAATTATAGACCTGTGAGTTTAACTTCTGTTTCCGGAAAATTAATGGAGGCACTGGTTAAAGAAGCACTGCAGGATCATCTAGACAAGACTTGCCGACCGGGCTAGCCGGGTGGGTAAAGTGCGTGCCTGGCAACCGAAAGGTTGCGGGTTCGAATCCCGCCTCGGGCTTGGATCAAAGTACTGCAAAAACCTTGGGAGGTGCATTATGGCCACAGAAGCCGATGCGCCAACAACTACCCCAAAAAAAAAAAAAAGACAAGACTTCAGTTATAGCTCGGACACAGCATGGTTTTGTTAAGGGGAAGTCTTGCCTTACCAATTTGATTTGATACTATGATGCAGTCACAAAAGAACTGGATGCAGGGAATAACTTTGACATCATATATTTGGATCTTAGAAAGGCTTTTGATACTGATGCATATGGAAGACTGCTGCACAAATTGGAGCAGTGTGGCATTATAGGTAAATTGCTGCTATGGATAAAGGGATGGTTGAGGGGGAGAAAACAGAGAGTGGTAATCAATGGACACTGCTCATCGTGGACTAATGTTATTAGTGGAGTCCCTCAGGGTTCAGTATTGGGTCCATTATTGTTTTCTGTATTTATAAATGATATTGATGATGGTATATCAACCTTAATGTCCAAGTTTGCAGACGATACGAAGGTTGGCAGGGTTGTCAAGGACACTACTGACACTATGCTGCTGCAACAGATTCTGGAAAGGTTGAGCAGATGGGCTGAGAGATGGCAAATTAAGTTTAACATTGACAAATGTAAAGTACTACACATGGGAAACAGCAACCCCCAGAGCAACGTATCAACTCTGTGGTACTACACTGACAGTGGTAGAGAATGAAAGGGACCTGGCGGTGGTTATGCAGGTAGATACGAAGTTCTCTGAGCAGTGCAGATGGGCTGCAAGTGTTGCTCATGGATTGTCAATGATATATAGGAATTTTTCTAGCACGGATAAGGAGTTGATTATTCCCTTGTATAAGGCAATGGTCAGGCCACACCTAGAGTACTGTATATAGGCTTGTAGCCCTCATTTCCAGAAGGATGTAGATCTGCTGGAACGAGTACAGAGAAGGGCAACAAGATTAGTTAATAGAACGAAGGGGTGCTCTTACAAAGAAAGGCTTAAGTTTTGCAAATTACAGTGTCTGGAGACTAGGCACCAGTGAGGTGATCTGTTAGAGGTGTATAAAGCCTTGAATGGTTTGAGCATGCTCAATGCTGATGGGATTCTTCCTCTTGCTCAGAATAATCACCCGAGAGGGCATAAATTCAAATTGACGAAAGACAGATGTAGGATAGATGTGCGGAAATTTGCCTTTAGCCAGCGGGTGGTTGGTTGGTGGAACAGACTTCCATCCCTTGTCGTGGAAGTTGATAGCCTAAATAAGTGTAAGGCTCAGCTGGACAGGTATTTTGAACGAAAAGAGGGGTGAAGTGGAAGTGGTTATTTTTTATTTATTTATTTTATTTTATTTTATTTTTTATTTTTTATTTTTTTTTGGCTGATGCTGCATAAGCTTGCTTTCTTGCATCAAATGCCTCTACTAATGCTAATGCTAATAAGTAATGAGATATAAGTAAAAATAAAGCTCACCTTTTGCCTTTGTATGATTTGAAAATGAAGATGAAATAATGGAAAAGTTATTTGGTTGATAACTGTCAATAATTTGATCAAGAGTCAAGAAATTTTCTGGAAAGTTCGAGTGCTGTGGTTTGCTTTGGATCTGATGTGTTGAAAGTTGCTTGGAATGTGCCCCCCTCCCTATAAAATGATCAGCTCGATAAAAGGAATTGTTACCCTTGTAAGGGGAGGGGGACACAATATCATATTGAGTCTGCTTACTCCAGTTGGAAGTTGTTGTTTCAAAAATTTTTCGGTGGTTTTAAAACAAGTCCTTGATATAGCTGTGAACATATGAAGTTTATAAAGCAGTGCTGTTAAAGGCTGTGTGAATGCAAAAAGATCATGTGAGTCTCCTACTACTTGCCTGGCTTTTAAGAAGGCAAGCTTTAGCAAGTTTATATGAACTGAAAGAGTAAGTGCTGCTTTTCTTCAATAATAATATTAAACCCAGTTTTCTGGCTTTCTGGAAGATACAAAATTTAGCAAATATTTATTAGCACATACACATAATCACCTTGAATTCCAGCATAAAGGTTACAAAAGAAAACATTCTAACTTTTGCAGACATACTTCTTGCATTCAAGTATAAACTCAAAATAAGCCTTTCAAGTCTAAATTTTGAAATGTTTTCTCTCCCAGTTCAGATTCAGAGTCATAGATTTTAAGGAAGTCATTGTTATTGCTGACAGAAAAGCTTGACCAATATTTTGCTTCTTTGCCATCAGAAATGTATGACTAGTTTAAGAACCCTTTTATTGAGTTTTCAATTAAAATTTATTGTCTGCAGGAAGAACAACAACTGCATGAATGGAAGCTAATAGGCTAAATAAATTTAAAGCTGAGCTGGACAGGCATTTGGAATGAATGGAGGCGGTGAAATGTTTTTTTTTTTTTTTTTCCCTTTTTTTGGTTGATGCTGCATAAGCTTGCTTTCTTGCATCATGTGCCTATACTAATGCTAATTACAGTACAGTCAAACCATGAAGACAAAATGAAGTATCAACCTGATGTGTTTTGGGGTTCAGTAAGAAAAGAGTATCCCATAATCTCAGCAAAAGCAATGAACATCTTACACTAGTTTTCACCTTCTTACCTCCCTGAACAAGCTCTTTCATATCTAACAGATATTAACCGGTTCATGGATTATCCCGAGATATCTCGTTTTTAGTTTTAAAAGTTATTTGGAACCACATGAAATATCTCAGGATACAATAATACCCAAAACAAACAATAATACCTCCGAAATTAGGACTGAAACATATTTTCTCTGGCATTTATCTGGTTAATTTTGCATTAGGCAGGTAAATCCTGAATTTTCTTAGGATTTTCTTACGACTGGCTTTCATTTTACTTATATCGTGCAGCATATCAGAACAGTAGCGTGCGTTCCTGTGCCGCAATAAGCAAAATATAATTTGCCGTCGTAAATGTAGAATACAGTAAACCCCTGCTATTTGCGGTATCTGTATTTGTGGTTTTGCATATTCGCGGTCGCTGATTTAATATAAAACGAAACCTAAAAAAATGTGAATTTTAAAGCGCCATGAACATTTTCAGCCATAAAAAAACATGGGCTTGGCTAAAATTATCTTTCCCGGTCAAAACAGCACTCAGTGGGTGGGGGGTGAGGGGTGACAAAATCGCAAGCGTGGATGTTTCTCGCTAATCCTTGTTCAGTATGTGTTATACGCTTGTCATGGAAGGTTTCGTCATTTGCTTTTAATTTATATGCTTATAAATTGAATAAATTTATCAATTTATAAATTGATATGCTTACAAAAGTGATAAATCTACTGTTCTGCAGTGTAAAACATACTTTTTCGAGTGTGTTAACGGAAGAAAGTGACGTTAATGTGGACAAGTTCTTTCTAACCCGTACAAAAATATGGCTACGAATAACAATGGAAATGTGAAAAGATCAAAGAAGGTGATGACGTTAGCAAATAAAATTGAGTTATTAGATAAAATTTCTAATGGTGAAAATGTCTCCTCAGTGGCAAAACATTATAAAATCAATGAGTCAATGGTACGATCAATCAAGAAATCGGAAGGAAAAATCCGCCATGTTGTCCATAAAAACGTGCTAATTGATTCAAAAATTTGCTCTGTGACTCGTGATGTTAAATTAGAAAAAATGGAAAAAGCTTTAAATCTGTCGATAGAGGGCCGAACTCAAAATAAAATTCCGTTAATTTCACTCATCATTCATGAAGAGGCAAAACTCCTTTATCAACACTTTAGCGAAACTGGTGATAACACTGGCAGGATAAGTTTTTGAGCTAGCAAAGGCGCTGGTTTGAAATTTCTAAAAAAATATTACATTTAATATTAAATTGTTTCTTATTTTCATTTTGATGCCATATGCTTGCATTTCACTATGTACTGTCTATGTACATAGTAATGTTATGAAGGTACATATAATACATACAGTAATACCCCGAAGTTACGCGATAGGTGGGTCCGACGAAAATCGCGTAAGTCGAATTCGCGTAAGTCGGGGTACAACTTTGCATATAAATACATATAAATTTTGCTTAATTGGGACCAAGGACTAACAAAAACACTAGTTTAGAAGAAAAATATTAATAAAATTGCAGTTCTTTATACATATTAATACAAAATATGTATTAAAAAAACAAATGACTTACGTTAAAAAGTTATTTCGATGTCGATGGCTTCATAAAATCTAACAAATTCGTCTGACGACACAGCACGTTCTTTTTTTCACGCAGAATTTCTTCGTAGCAAGCTAATAATTTTTTTATTTTCCTTGCTTTGTAGCTATAACGCGTTCTTCGTTGGAGTCTATGTTTTCTAAAATTTTTACGCCCTTTACAATTGAGCCCTTTTCAATTTTCAACCTGTCAAGTTTGCAATTGTGATGTGCTTTTCGCCGTTGCTTCATTTAGGCCTGTAGCACGTGCAATATCACATGGTCTTTCATTTCGCTCAAAGCGTTTCACAATTTCATATTTTTTCTCTATCGACAGAGGCGGACTGGCCATAAGCCTTATCGGGGCCAGTGTAACCCCGGTGGGCCAGTGTGATTTTGGCCATAAACCATAGTATGAGGCCACTATAAATTTTCCCGGGTAAGAATTTTTGACCCAGTCCGCCTCTGTTTATCGATAATTGCTTTTCTTTTTCGAATCTGCAGTGTCTTCACCAGGACACTTCCTTTTCACACCTTTTAATTAAGTATTTTACTCATTTTTAGGGAATAAAGCGCAATTACAAAACGAGGAGGCACGCTTGATACGCATAAACAAAGCTGCGCGCATGTAGCAACTGAATAAACAACACCATAAAGGCAGAGATACACTATTAACACCTCACATTTCTAGGGGTTACTACCATAAAACAATAAAAATCCAGTTGCGTTTCTGCTAGTGAAATCTGTTATAAACTGGTAGTAAACTCGATCTAATTGCATTTGCGATTATACCGATAGCTGGAATTGTGTTGGTTTTTACGTTATTATGGTGAAATGTGTTTTTCCCTTCACTGATATAAAAAACATAAAAGCAGCAAAGTTGAATTTTGTTCATCTTTCGCTCTCATTCTCCGCCGTCGCACCGTATATCGATAACATATGAAAAACGACCTTGAAGATAGTGGGCGGCAGCGTTGCCAAACGAAAAAATCAAGAACCGCGTAACTCCGAGTTCGCGTAAGTCGGGGTAGCGTAAGTCGGGGTATTACTGTACATAGACAAAATTTTAGACTAGTTTTCCTTATATATTTCATACTTTGGAAAGGAACCCCTTTATTACTATGGGAGCCATAACTCAGTATTCGCGGCATTTCTCAGGAACGTAAACCCCCGCTATTCGCGGGGGTTTACTGTACTGAACCCACGAAAATAATTCAAAAAAACAATATCGAAAAATATTTCGGTGCCCTCTTGAACGGCCGCCCATAAGCAACGCTTACCTTGCTTGTCCACTTGTGGTAGCTGTGTGTCAGAATGTAGTTATTTTGTGATTACTGCTTGTGGCGGGAGGTTACTGCATGTGCGTTCCACAAGTGGACAGGCAAGGTAAGCATTGCTTACGGGCGGCAGCTCAAGCGCTGATTTATTAAAAAAAAAATCTGTATAATTTGCACACCTTTTGGCATACACGAGATAACTCGGGATAACCAAAATGGGTTAATTACTCCCATGCATTTTCCTTGAAAAAAAATTAATAAAAAAACTATACAATGAGTATCTGCATGAAGCATACTTTTAATCTGCAAAATAAAAAAAGTTGATCCATTACGGGCGACACATTTTCCAGAAAAAAATGTTCCGGGAAGGGGTTAAAAGCAAAGAAAGAACGAAATCTTAACAATTGGACCTGAATTCTACATTTGTGCAGAAAGGAACAAGCCTAACTATCACAAGGAAAGAAAAACTTAATACTGACTTTGGTTGCAAACCAAATTTTGACATTTAAGTAAACTTTGATTTAATATTTTCATTGAAAAAAAAAAAAAAAAAAAAAAAAGGTTATGTTATGAAAAAAAGGCAGGAAAACACCTTAATTTTTTTTCTTGACAATAATTTTGTAGTAACCGAATTGATATGTGCTGTCAACTTTTTTTGGCATGTAAATATTTTCATAGGTAGGAGTTCCTCGGATATCAGAAATTATTTTATGGGTTCTTTCTAACCCGTACAAAAATATGGAAAAGAGGTGTTGAGAATTGATGCTCTATAAGCTGGAACATATTAGAATCACTGGAAAAATCTTTCGATGGATTTTAGGGTGGCTCCAAGATAGGAGGCAGAGGATTGTGATTGATGGTTACTCTTCAGGTTGGTCCATAGTAAGAAATGGAATTTCCCAAGGATTGTTATTGGGACAGTTGTTGTTTTTGATTTTCTTAAATGACATTGATCATTTAAGAAAATCAAATTGCAATATCGTGTCCCAGTCCTGATAGCTCCAGAAACATCAAACAAGCAGTGCATTTCGTGAGGCTGTGATTCAGAGGACAGTGACCCCCTCAATTCTCCCCTGAGCCATGGCACTTCCATGACCTTGAGCCTTTTGCATTGCTGCTCTTGTCTAAGGCATGATTTTGGTTCAAATTCAGTATAATTCAGTATAGTCAGGCACACCTTGAGTACAGGTCACTTATACAGGTCTGGAGTCCTCATTTAGAAGGATGTAGAGCTACTGGAATGAGTACAGAGAAGGGCAACAAGATTAGTGAATGGAACAAAGGGTTGCTCCTATGAAGAAAGGCTTAAGTTTTCCAAATTACAGTGTCTGGAGACTAGGCACTGTCAAGGTGATCTGATAGAGGTGTATAAAGCCTTGAATGGTTTGAGCATGCTCAATGCTGATGGGATTCTTCCTCTTGCTCAGAATAATCACCTGAGAGGGCATGAATTCAGATTGAGGAAAGACATATGTAGGATAGATGTGCAGAAATTTGCCTTTAGCCAGCGGGTAGTTTGTTGGTGGAACAGACTTCAATCCCTTGTTGTGAAAGTTGATAGACTAAATAAATTTAAGGCTCAACTGGACAAGTATTTCGAAAGAACGGAGGGGTGAAATGGAAGTAATTTTTTTTTTTTTTTTTTTTGTCTGATACTGGATAAGCTTGCTTTTTTTGCATCATACTAATGCTAATAATTAAAAATACTCTCCCAAACTTATATCCTAATGCATTAATAACACCTATGCACCAGTTATACTGGTGCTTAGTGTGTTACGTTATGGAATGTTTACATTATTGAGTTAGTTAGTTAGTTAGTTATTTTGGTTTTTAGGAGCATTAGCAACTAAGGCCATATTGCTCTGGGATATGCGGTGGTCATTCCCTTATTTTCCACCAAATACTTTCCGTATTTGGTGGTGATGGGCTCGAACCCTGGTGTAATCAAGGAGCGTGTGCTACGCACTGCTGCTCCTTCCCACCTGGCTACGGAGGCACCTTACATTGTTGAATATATAATTCTTAGTACAGGCAACCCCCATATAACATGGTACTTTTACAACACGGTTTCACTCTAACGCGATTGATAAATTACGGCAATCCTCGCACGACACAGTACTTATGTAATATGGTTTCACTCCAACATGGTTTGAGAATTTCGGGAAATCTCGCGTAACATGGTATTTTTGAGCCTTTGTGCTGGGAAAACCTTGCTATTATTTTAGATGTAATTTTCAACATTTCCATTCCTTTTTGTGAATCCCAGCTGTTGATTCACTAGTCATTATCACCTTCATGGTATTTTTCTAAAGCACATTTCTGGAGGTCACGACCATAAAACAATAAAAACAATTTGTACTTTCCGGTTTATTGGGCTTTTCTGTTAGTGCAATCAATTATAAATGGGTAGTAAACTCGATCTTCTTGCATTTGCTATAGCACTGCTTGCTGGAATTCTGTGGATTTTCACGTTATTTTGTGAAATGTGTTTCCCCCTCCATGTAATATTTAATCATATAAAAAAAATATAAATAAATTTTTGGAAACTCATTACTCTGTATCTCACTTGTGCATATTGTGTTATTTGTTATTAATGCTTATCATTTTTACTGTTTTAAATTTTACAACAAAAAAAAAAAAAAAAAAAAAAAAAGAAGACAGGTGAACAGAAATATCAATTAGTACTAACTAATTGATATTTCTGTTCACTGGCTTTTTTTTTTTTTTTTTTTTTTTGTACATACATATTTTGGTATATATTAATTAAGCTATGTAAGCAAGCATAAATATATTTATTTTTTGTTAACTGGAAAATATTCTTCCAATTTTCATGTATCATTTAAAGCATAGGTCCACTAGGTGGTAGATGACTCTCATCAACCGGTGCAATACCACCACTTTGCTTATTGGAGACTTGAAGTGATGGAACCCATGTTTAGTCTCCAGAGCTAAGTTCCGGTAACCCTTCCTCATCTTTTCCATCATGCAATATGTCTGATGACTTTTGAGGTTATGATGAACACCATGGCAAGATCCAAACATCCTTACATTTTGAGGGTGCAGCTCTAAAACGGTGTTTGCAGGGCAGCCACTAGTTAGTACACCAGACCGAACGCATTGGGAACTCTTTATGAGGCTTCCGGATCAGCTAGTGTATAATCTTGCTACCTCTACTCTGCCAGATAGTGTCTAGAGGGATTCCCAGTAGTGTGCATGGAGGGGCATTGTTGAGGCCACCTTATGTCAAATATCTGGGTATATTCTTACCATGTGTACTCCATATCCAAAAATTTCATTACTTCATGGATTGAAATGGAAAGACTAACTAATTTTATTGAAGATAATATCCAATGTAAAATTATTGTATTGGGGTATTATGTGTTATACTTCTCAACAAGTTTTTAACATAGATGAAGCAGGACTTTTGTGGAAACGAATGCCTAAAATAAATTTCATATTGAAAGAAAAAAAAAACATGCCAGGTAAAGAAGAAAAAAACATGCCAGGTAAAGAAGAAAAAACATGCCAGGTTTCAAAGTGGCGAAGGATCGGTTGACTATATTGTTGGGTGGTAATGCTGCGGGGGATTTAAAATTAATACCCCTTTTAGTTTATTTGGAAGAGGGCCAAAGTTCAACCCAAAATCGACACATTTTTCTTGATTAAATTCATCAATTAAATTAAATCAATTAAATTCATGATTTTAATTGGAATTTTAAGTTTAATTTTGATACTTAAGTAGTTACCACATAATTATATACGTATGTAATGCAGAATATTTTATATGCAAATATTTGAATATTAAATATTTTAACCGACATTTGTGCATCTTTTCACTACCATTTATTATAGATTAGGAAATATCCTATGGCACCGACCGCAACTCACAAATACCTATGTTACCTTATGGGAATGTGGCACTCGCTTATCGCGGATTCACTTAGTGCTCTGTTTTTACGGAACCAATTATCAGCGTTAAGCCGGGGTCACCTGTATTGCACTACCTGCATGAAAGGCCAACAAGCCTTGAAATGGTACCACCTGGGTCGTGGTGCCCACTGAGAATAAGTAACAAGTCTTCTCTTTTAGTGAAGTGTTACTTATTTGAGGTAGTGCAATACATGGCAACTCATTGTGAAGGAGGAGCACAATATAAGATAACAGATAAAATGATGCCCTTTTACATTATGAATTTTTTTTTTTTCCTTTAAGAGTGATCTACGGTGTATTCACACTAATATTGTATAGATTGCATGGTGTGAACTTATGGCTTACTAAAAGAGCACTACATTCTGTGAAAAGGATACATGTGCTTAATGAGATAGCTGCTCAGTGTACACATACTCAAGGTGTTTTGATTAAAAGGCACTGGTCTCCTCTTTAATATTTTTAGATTTTGGGTATTTATCACCTTTTCTGAACTGAAAGTTTTGAATTGTATGTTAAAATTGGATAATTACCATTTGTATTTTACAATTTCTGAATTTGCGTAATCATCTGCTTTTTCCCATTGTGAAAGTTGTTCCTATCTTTGGTTTAGTTTAAAATGCTTATCTCTATTTCTCTGAAACGAATGTAAATGTTTTTATTTAAAGAAAAACAAAAAAACAAAGAAAAAAAAAGAAACAAAAAAAAAAAAACGAAGGAAAAACAAACTGTTGGATGATGGTCGTTCTTCTACTGTGAATGGTGGAAGAGTGGCCAGCACACAACAGTTATATCTCTTGTGTGGTAGTCATATTGCCAAAGAAAACTCGGAAAACTGCTAGCTTGGGGGGGGGGAGACAAAGACGAATAGATTAACAGTAGCCATTGGCAGAGGTGAAAGAGATTCTTGCACTGCTTCTATTGGAATGAGCAGAAGCCTGAAAAACAAGATGCAGGATATTTCAGAGACTGCCGGGAGTCATTGCGGTACAAGTAAACACATGGGTTGTGTTAGGGTAGCAAAGAATAGAAATAGGTGCATGTATACTTGCGTGTACACAAATGCTAGGAGTTTAGTAAATAAATTTGATGAATTTGAGGTATTGCTCAAAACATCAAAGGCAGATATTGTTCGGATATCAGAGACGTGGTGTCACACAGATATAAGGAATGCAGAACTGGAATTTGGGGAGTACAATGTCTACAGAAAGGATAGACTGGATTGGAAGGGGGAGGGGTTATGCTATTAGTTAAGAAATACATAAAATCCAAGGAAGTGAAGCCAGTGGACATCGCTGGACAGTGCAGTGTCTAGTCAGTTTGGTGTGACATAAGCATTGGGAGATCAAAATTGAGAGTAGGAGTGTGCTATAGGCCTAATGACTCTGATGAGTATAATAAGATACTGTACAGGGAAATAGAGTGGGCCAGTAAATCAGAGAGTCTTATAATGGGAGATTTTAATTTCCCAGATATTGACTGGAATTTGGGGGCTGGTCACTCACACACTAGCAAGGCTTTTGTGGATTTATTGGATTATTGTTTTCTACATCAGCATTTTCAGGAGGCAACTAGAGGGAAGAATACTCTTGATTTGATTATCAATAGTGCTTCTTCATGCATTAAGAATCTGCAGAAAAATGAACCACTAGGTGGCAGTGATCACAGTGTGCTGAAGTGGCATTTACTCAAAGAGGTAACTACCATTAGGGGTAAAGGGAAGGGTTATTGCTTTTGTAAAGGCGACTACGATGGACTGAGACAGTATTTAAATTCTATACAGTGGGACCAACTGATGATGTTACCAGCAAATGTAAAATTGGAAGCATTCAAAGAACTTATCTTGGAAGCTACTAGGCTATACATACCAACTAAGAAATATTGTTCAAGGTTTAGGCCTAAATGGATGTCAGATGAACTGATGAGGCATATGGCAGAGAAGAAACATGCATGGTATACATACAAATTAACACATGACACAGAAGCCTATGATAGATACAAGTTGATCTGTAACCAAGTTACAAAGAAGGTTAGGCAGGCGAAGGCAGATTACGAGAAATCTTTGGCAAGGGATGCAAAGAAAAACAGCAAAGAGTTCTTTACTTATGTAAACTGTAGAAGGAAGGGGATGAATCAGATTGGTCCACTTAATATCGATGGATTAACTGTTGATGATCCTGCTCAGGTAGCTAACAAACTAAATGAATATTTTGCATCGACATTCACACATGAGGAGTTATTTAGCGAGGGGAAAGCCAGAGGTGTATTCAACTCTAGCAGTAAGCTAGGGAATCTTGTAATAACTGAGAGTAAAGTGGAGGAGAAATTGTTGAAGATAAACACAAGAAAGGCACCCGGGGTGGATGGGATCTATCCAGTTATATTAAAGGAGGCAGCAAAGGAAGTAAGCAAACCCTTAGCCATAATTATGAGAGCTTCCTTGGACTCAGGGGAGGTACCCACAGACTGGAGATGTGGAAATGTCACTCCAATTCACAAAGGAGGATCAAAGGCTGACACAAGTAATTATAGACCTGTGAGTTTAACTTCTGTTCCAGGAAAATTAATGGAGGCACTAGTTAAAGAAGCACTGCAGGATCATTCAGCTATAGCTCGGACACAGCATGGTTTTTGTTAAGGCGAAGTCTTGTCTGACCAATTTGATTGGATACTATGATGCAGTCACAAAGGAACTGGATGCAGGGAATAACTTTGATATTATATACTTGGATCTTAGAAAGGCTTTTGATACTATTGTACATGGAAGACTGCTGCACAAATTGGAGCAGTGTGGCATTGGAGACAAATTGCTGCTGTGGATAAAGGGGTGGCTGAGGGGGAGAAGACAGAGTGTGGTAATCAATGGACACTGCTCGTCTTGGACTAATGTTATTAGTGGAGTCCCTCAGTGCTCAGTGTTGGGTCCATTATTGTTTTCTGTGTTCATAAATGATATTGATGAGGGTATATCAAGCTTAATGTCGAAGTTTGCAGACGATACAAAGGTAGGCAGGGTTGTCATGGACACTACTGACACTATGCTGCTGCAACAGGATCTGGAAAGTTTGAGCAGATGGGCTGAGAGGTGGCAAATGAAGTTTAACATTGACAAATGTAAAGTACTACACATGGGAAACATCAACCCCAGAGCAACGTATCAACTCTGTGGTACTACACTGATAGTGCTAGAGAATGAAAGGGACCTGGGGGTGGTTGTGCAGGCAAATATGTAGTTCTCTGAGCAGTGCAGATGGGCTGCAAGAGTAGCTCATGGTGTATTGTCAATGATATGTAGGAATTTTTCTAGCAGGGATAAGGAGGTGATTATTCCCTTGTATAAGGCAATGGTCAGGCCACACCTAGAGTACTGTATACAGGTCTGGAGGCCTCATTTCAAGAAGGATGTAGAGCTGCTGGAACGAGTACAGAGAAGGGAAACAAGATTAGTGAATGGAACAAAGGTGTGTTCTTATGAAGAAAGGCTTAAGTTTTGCAAATTACAGTGTCTGGAGACTAGGCACCAGCGAGGTGATCTGATAGAGGTGTATAAAGCCTTGAATGGTTTGAGCATGCTCAATGCTGATGGGATTCTCCCTCTCGCTCAGAATAATCACCTGAGAAGGCCTAAATTCAAATTGAGGAAAGACAGATGTAGGATAGACGTGCGGAAATTTGCCTTTAGCCAGCGGGTGGTTGGTTGGTGGAACAGACTTCCAGCCCTTGTGTTGGAAGTTGATAGCCTAAATAAGTTTAAGGCTCAGCTGGACAGATATTTTGAACGAACAGAGGGGTGAAGTGGAAGTGGTTTTTTTTTTTTTTTTTTTGGCTGATGCTGCATAAGCTTGGTTTCTTGCATCAAATGCCTCTACTAATGCTAATGCTAAAAGAGCTACACTTATAGCTTATAGCTGGAAGAATGGCTACAAGTTCAAATATTTCACCTCCTCATGCTACAACCATTGTATTTGGTGTTATTTTTGTATATTGTAAAATGGGTTTCTGTTCATACATGAGAAACATATGTGACATTTTTAGAACAAACCAAGATAGCAATCAGCTTTCCCACTAAGAAATAAGCAGCTGATCAAGAACAAATTAACTTTCGAAATTATGAAATTTAAAGGTATAGTCCATATTTAACATTAAAAAAAAAGTTCAAGATATCAAATAGTCTAGACTGTAATGCAGTGCTTTTAATTGAAACACCCCCATGTGTTTAGGTTGTATAAAAGGAAAAGAGAGGCTTCACCAATTATATTGGAAAACACCATATGAAAAAAAATCCCCTACTGAGGAAGGCGAGTAGTGAGTGGCACAAATAGTCTGGTCAGAAATTAGCTATATGTTTGATATAAAATACTGTAATAAAATCTTGTCCATGTTTTATTTTTTCCATGCTTAGTGATATGCTATCTGTAGGACATTTTGCAGAGAGTCATGTCCATAATGCATCATGAAGCTAGTTATTTTATTCATAAAGAGAAAAGTAGTTTATTTAATTTTAATATCTTCAGCTTTTCATAATATTTAATGAATTTTTTTATTTAAAGGTATGTTTATGTACCTTCCTGGATTAATGAATCCAATGTCTGCTCGAATGATTGGTCCAGCTTTCCAACCAAGCAAAAATTGTCAGGTAATTTTTACTTGCCACTAAAAACTTTATAATTTATAAACTATATGAACTAAACTATAAACTATATAAACTAAACTATAAACTATACTATAAGTTTATTGAATGAAATTTTTCGAAATTTCTTGAACCTTCCAGAAACATTCTGACCCTCCTTCTGCGTGTAACAATATTCTAGAATGTTCCATCACATTCTTGAATGTTGTTGAAAGCATCTGAATATTCCAAAAAAAAATAATAATAATAATAAAATAATAATAATAATAATAAAATAAATAAATAAATAAAAATAATAAATAGATAAAACAGATTTAAAAGATTATGAAGAAGAACACCGGTAGTTCATCAAAATTTAATGGAGCTAAATGATTTTGTAATAACTTAAAGGAAATTGGAAGAGAAATTGTTGAAACTTAACATAAAAATGATGCTAGGGGCAGGTGGAATCCAACCAATTATATTAAGGGAGACAGCAGTGGAGGTAAACAAACCCTTAGCCATTATTATGAGAGCATCTTTGGATTCAGGCAACTCTCCACAGACTAGAGATGTGCAAATTAATTCCAATTTTACAAAGTGGGATCAAGGGGTGATACAAGGCACAAGTAATTACAGGCCTGTTAGCTATAAAATAATTAAAGGCAAAGGCCTCATGCTACGAGGTAGAATGACTAACACGTAGGTTAGTGCAAAAGCATCATTTTAATGGTAGCCCTCTACCAAAGTAGTTAAATTAATTAATTAAATTGCCGTCGTTTTGGTTATATCTCATGTTGTGAATGCCTTCACGAGTTGCCACGGTATTGTACTACCTCGAGTAAATAACACTTCACCAGTGGAGAAGATTACTGTTATTTATTATCACCGGATACTACCTCGAATTGAACCTTCCAGAAACATTCTGGAAGGTTCAATTCGAGACGCCTTGTAGTGACGCCTCCATGGCCAGGTGGGAAAGAGCAGCAGTGCGTAGCACACGCTTATTGATTAGACCTGGGTTCGAGCCCGTCAACACCAAATACGGAGGATGCGGAAAGGTCAGGGAATGACCGCCGCATATCCCCGGAGCAATATGGCCTTTGTTGCTAATGCTCCTAAAAACCAAATAATAACAATAACAACAATGCCTTGTAATGATATAGACTATAAAATATTTAAAGGCAAAGCCCTCATGTTATGAGATTGAATGACTAACATGTAGGTTAGTGCAAAAGCATAATTTTAACCTAGCCTTCTCCACTGGTGAAGTGTTATTTATTCGAGGTAGTACAATACCATGGCAACTCGTGAAGGCATTCACAATATGAAATATAACCAAAATGATGCCAATTTAATTAATTAATATAACTACTTTGGTAGATGGCTATGTTAAAATGATGCTTTTGCACTAACCTACATGTGAGGCCTGTTAGCTTAACTTCTTTTTCAGGGAAAATAATTTGATTTTTTTATTGATTCAGTGACCAGTCTGATTGAATACTGTGATGCAGTCATAGTGGAACTGGATGCAAAAAATAATTTTGATATCATATACTTGGATTTCAGGGAAGCTTTTGATACTGTTGCCCATAAAAGACTACTATACAAATTGGAGTGGGTTGTGTGGCATTAAGGACAAGTTACTGTTTTGGATAAAGGGATGGTTGAGTGGGAAGAGACAGAGGGTAGTTATCAAAATACACTGCTCTTTGTGGAGTAATGTTATTATGGAGTCCCCCGGGGTTCATTGCTCAGCCCATTGTTGTTTTCTATATTTATTAAGGATAGTGATGAAGGCGTATCAGGCTTAATGCCCAAATTTGCAGAGTTATATAAGTTTGTCAGTGTGATTAATGACAGTAGTGATGGTATGCTACTGCAACAGGATCTAGAGAAGTTAGCCAGATTGGTTGCAAAATGAGCAGTTGAAGTTTAACCTTGAAAAATGCTGAGTACTGCATATGGGTAATAGTGACCCCAAAATAACAGTTGTAGTTTGTTTTTTAGCAGCATTAGCAACTAAGGCCATATTGCTCCGGGGATATGCGGTGGTCATTCCCTGACCTTTCCGCATCCTCCGTATTTGGTGGTCACAGGCTCAAACCCCAATCTACATCAAGAAGCATGTGCTATGCGCTGCTGCTCCTGCCCACCTGGTTATGGAGCCACCCCCAAAGTAACATACCAACTGTGTAGTACTACACTGAGGGTAGTTGAAAATGAAAAAGACCTGAGGATAATTGGGCAGTTAGATATGAAGTTTTGTGTGCTGTGAAGGCAGGATGCCAGGACAGCTCATTGTGTTTTGTTAGTGATATGTAGGAATTTTGTGGTGATCTTGTGTGACGAATCTGACTGGATAATATGCCACAAGAAAGGAAGTGGATATGAAAAATTATTTGGATTTCAGGAAATATTTTTATACTGTTGCACATGCTGCTGTACAAATTGGAATAGTATTGGTTTTGTGAAAGTTTTGCTTTCATACATAGATGGTTGAGTGGGAGAAGGTGGAGAGTGATTATTAATGGACACTGCCCTTGATGGACTGTGTTTTTAGTGGAGTTATGCAGAGTTAAACAATGAGTCCATTGCTGTTTTTTATAATTTATTGAGGATATGGAAGAAGGTGTATGAAGCTTAGTCTATAAGTCAGTGTTTCCCAAACTTTCTGAATCCACGCCTCCCTTGACCTGTAAAATTTTCCTGGCGCCTCCCTTGAAGTAAAACATCCATAATTATGTAATTTCTAGTTCTTCGGCAAAACTAGAGTTTCTCCTATTGTGGGTGGTTTTTTACATTTTGCGATTCTGTAAGAAACTTGGTATGGCGCTAGAAATGCATTTGATGGAACAGAAACTATTTTTTTTGAAGGTTTGCTTTTGTTTATTAAACTCATATATATATATTTTTTTTTATATATGTTATGTTATGAAAATTACATTTCTGTTAAACTTTTTGCGCCTCCTTTTGCACTAGTTCACACCTCCCCGGAGAGTCGCGCCTCCAGTTTGGAAATCGCTGCTATAATTTAAGATGACCAGCCTTGCAACAGAGGTTGCCAGGGTAGTTAATGACAGTAATCAGGGTAAGCTACTGCATAAGATGAAAAAAATTAGCAGATTTGCTGGGAAATGGCATTTGAAGTTTAAGAATGGCAGTTGCAAGGTACTACATATTGGTAACAGTGATCCGAGTTTAATGTACCAGTTCTGTGATAGTCCTCAAGTTGGTGTAAAATGAAAAATATCTTGGGGATCGATTTTATATTTGGGTTTAAAGTTCTTTAAGCAATGCAGTCAGGCTGCCAGGGCAGCTCATGGAGTTTTATGATATAGAGGAATTTTGCTAATAATGAGAGTGTTAGTTTCTGCAGACCAGAAGATTGGGAAGAGTTATTTAAGGCCATATTATTCTGTGTATACTATCTCTAAATTGTATTTTCTGTTTGCTGGACGAAAAACTTGTTTCCAGGAGAAAAAACACCATGCACCCCCCCCACCTCCTGAGACCATCTAACTCAGCCATGTTGTGAAAAAGGCCCATAAAAATTCTTCACATCATCAATGGGATTCAAACCCAGTCCTTTTCCACCTGATGTGGGGAAGATTGTGATTCTACCAACTGTGCTACCCATGAGGGCAGTATGTGGGAATCTCTACACACAGTTGAAATGGGCAAGCAAGTGTAAATGTTTCATTATGGGTGACTTAAATCAGCTATTAATTGATTAAAATAAGTGGGAGGGGAACTTTTCATCTGGAACAAATTTTTAAATAAATTAGAAGATTATTATTTGTACCTGCACATTAAAGAAAATACTAGGAGTAATCATATTCTTGACCTCATCATTACTCACGAATCACAGGCTTAAAGTATAGGAACCATTGACAGCTAGTGATCACACATTCATTAATTGGAAGATGAAGAAAGATGTTGCAGTAGTTAAAGGTAAAGGCATAGGTTTTAATTTCAGAAAAGGAGTTATGGCCTTTTAAATCATACCTTGAAACCAATAATCATGGAAGCTATGAATGCATTTACACCATTAACAAAATATAGCATGAAGAGGATGCCAAATGAATAAATACATATGAACAGTCTAATAGAGCATAAAAAGAGAGCATGGGAAAGTTACAGAGTGATGAAAATTACTGAGACATACACAACTGCAGAGAGCAAAGAATGGAGACAAAAGAATTTTTGCCCGTATCTGAATACAAAGAAGAAGAAAACAAATCAGATTGGTCTCTTGTGTGCTGGGTGTGGGAAAGATTTAGATAACCCAGCAGATGAAATTACTGATTTCACAATAACAGATGACTGATTATTAGAAAATGTTTCGAGCATAAAGGCAAGTAAGGCTCTCAGAGTTTATGGCATATACCCAGTAAGTGTTAGAATTCTTCCAGAGAGTGTATTGAACCATTGAAGTTAAAAATTATGGTAGCTTTTGACTCAGGACAGATTTCTTTAAAATGGAAAAATGCTAATATATCTCCAATACATAAAGGCAGTTCTAAGATTGAAATCTTACAGACTGGTTATCCAGGGACATTTAGATAGAAATGGCATTCTAAAGGATGCACAACATGGGTTTTTGAAGATAAAATCATGTTTAGCTAATCTAGTAAGCTATTTTATCCAGTTACTCATGAATTGTAGGCACCTCCATAGCCAGGTGGAAAGGAGCAACAGTGCGTAGCACACGCTTCTTGATTAGACCACGGTTCGAACCCATCACCACCAAATACGGAGAATGCGGAAAGGTCAGGGAATGACCACCCCATATCCTTGAGCAATATGGCCTTAGTTGCTAATGCTCCTAAAAAAAAAACAAATAACAAATAACAATAACATAAATTGTATGTAGGGACAGTTTCAAATAGTTTATTTGGAATTTAGTAACTCATTTTTCTCAGCCCATCATGAGAGATTACTGAATAAGCTGGAATACGTTGGGATACTAGAAATATTTTTAAATGGATGGATCGTTGGGTTACTACAGGGTAGAAGGCAGACGGTTGTGATTTATGGATCTTCTTCAGATCCATCAATCACATTGGTGTATCAGAAATGTGTCTTCCATGGACTTTCATTGGTTCTTGGACCACTGTGTGTTTCCGATTTTTATAAATAACAGTGACAAATCAACAGAAGGCATGATGGCAAAATTTGCCAATGATGTAAAGATTGGTAGTGTCATTACTGATCAGTGCCAAGCAACATTCCTTCAGGATGACTTAAACAGGCTCCTTGAATCATCAGAAACATGGTAGCTAAGTTTTAATAAAGCAAAATGCATGATTACACTTGGGAAATAGCAACCCCAAAATATATTATACAGTTGGTGGGGTCCAATTAAAAACAATATAAGAAGAAAGGGATCTGGCAGTTATGATACAGGCAGAGATGACGTTTTCTGAACAGTGTAAACAGCAACCAGGAAAGGCCATGGTCTTCTATCAGTGATTTATCAAGTTTTATCCTATAGTGGTATTTAGGTCATAATGCCGCTATATAAGGATTAAGTAAGACCACATTTGGAATACTGTGTCCAGGTATGAAGACCTCATCTGCAATATGACATTGAGCTTCTTGAAAGGGAGGCGCCTCAGTAGCTAGGTGGGTAGGAGCAGCAGTGCATAGCACACACTTCTTGATTAGACCGGAGTTCGAGCCCGTGACCACCAAATACAGAGGATGCGGAAAGGTCAAGGAATGACCACCGCATATCCCCGGAGCAATATGGCCTTAGTTGCTAATGCTCCTAAAAACCAAATAACTAACAAATAACTCTTGAAAGGATCCAAAGACATGTAAATCGCATGGTGAGATTATGCCCTTGACCATTATGCTCCATATCGACAGTGGGTCGATATGGGGTATAATGGTCAGTCTGTTATTTTGTTACTTTGTTTTGTTTTAGTAGTTCATTTTAGTCCCCTTTTTGGTGATATTTCACGTCTCTCAGAGCTGGTACCTTACCAGGGGCGGTACTGCTAAATTATTATATAATTGGCATTATTTTAAATTTAAATTGGATTCATTATTATTAATTGGATTTCATTGAACTCTAAATTATTTGGGGACTTGTGACTACAGTTTCTGTCTTGTTACCTTTACTTTCCCTCTCCCTGTTGATTTAATTTATGTTAATTTTTGTTAACTTTTGCTCTACAGTTTTGCCATGCTACTGGCTTATGTATTAATTTTATATGAATTATCTGTTATGTAGTGAAAGGTGTGGAGAATGTGCATTTTGTGGAGAATGTGCATGTGGAGAATGTGCATTTTGCTGCCTCTAATGATAGCTTAATATTTATCTTCTTATTTTATGTTATTGTATTATAAAATTTTTAAGCCATTATTCGAATATATATATATATATATATAGTAGATATGGCAAATAGTTAACAGTTGAAAGGTAAAATATTCAATTGTGAAGGTGATGCAAACAGTGGAAACTATAGCAAAAACCAAAAAATCAAAGACCTAATAAAGGTGAGAAGAGCTGATTAATGCCATCAATGTCTAGATAAAACATTACATCAGTCTTAATAACTAGGAACATAGTATGAACGAGTAGGTGGTAACTAAGGGATGTGATATCAATCCTAGCTGACTTTGCTCCATGGTATAACCTAGTAGGGAAACATATAATTGTTATAGGCAAAATAAAACAAATAAATAAGGATAATTACTAAATTCCCATGTCAAGCCAATTGCAGTATAGATTGGTGGATACACATTACAAAGGACTTTATCGAGGGCTAACCCTTGCAATGTGTTTACCTACAATTAGCGAGCTATCAGTTTCTGTTGTCCTCTGCTTGTTATACCTGATGAATCATAAGGTATCATAAGGATATCTAATTCGTTAAGATATACTGGATTATAGTATGAGATATTTAGATAAGGTGGGGGGGGGGAAACAATTTTAAGGTGGTTAACAAGCTAGATGACTTTAGCCCGACCGATAGCCCAGACCATGAAAACAATGTAAAAACCAAATAATGGTGATAGTAGAGAACCAATAATGCTTTATAAACTTGTTATTTGATGATAAAAGATAGTCAGCTATGCTAAAGAAAGGAGAACGGAAACAAGGTTATAGGAAGGTGATAGTACCTCAATCCCCCTCGAATTGCTCTAATAGTTCTTGAGGTATGAAATGTAGAAAAAGATAGTGTATAGTTAAAGTGAAGGAAGAGAGGTAAAGCAATTACTTCGGAAAATACCGGGAGCGTAACTTCCCGTCTCTTGTAGTAAGAGAACCTGGTATTGCAGTAGAGTTGTATAGCCAAAATTTGGAAAGCATAAAATAATATAAAATAAAATAAAATCAAATAAAATAACATAATAATATAAATTATTGAATGAAGAAAAGAATGGCTAGTTCCTGATTACTTACAGCAATGTGTAACTAGTAAAGCAGACTTACCACAAAGCTACGACGCGGGAAAAAAAACCACGTTGTGGCATGCGTGTTAAAATATATAGGTATTGTATATGATGCCAGCGCCCTCTTACTGGCAAGTAGTTGGATGCGAAAATAATTTATAGCTTAAACCAAGATGGCCTGCGAGCCAACGGTAAGCTAGGCAGGTGGTAGATGGTTCTCCTGAAAAATGAAGGAAGAGTAAGGCAAGAAAGAAGCTAAGAACTGATTACTGCCTTAGAAGCAAATACAGGTACAACTTTTTCAATGAGTGTAAGCTGTATTAAATATGCTCCTAAGGCAGTGCCTAGTTATATACATATTTACAGGCTCTGTAAAACCGTCAAGATAATATAATCCAGTGGTGGAAGATTTACTTCCTCAAAACCGCAGTTATAATATGATGGTGGTCGATGTTATTATGGTATTTTTTTTAAGGCTATTTGCATGGCCGTATGTAGGTTTATATTTGTGAAGCGTATTGGGAATCCATTCTCAGATAACTTATGCTTAAAGACTGTAAGAGCTCTAATTATGTTGTCTGCGTTGTTGCATATTTTAACTAATCTAATACTCTGGGATAATATTAAATTTTTTTGGATTCTTATGGAGATGTTTGAGTGCCAGTTAGTAAGGCTGATGGTGTTAAAGCCAAACGTATTTCGTTTGTCATATACGGAGGTATTTAACTGATTATTATTGTGCAATTGTATGCTGATATCCAAGTAATTGGCTTTTTTAGTGCTATCTATGTTGGTGGCCACTATTTCTAAATCAGATGGGTAGACATGGCCGGCATCAGTGAGGAAATTAGGATGATTAAAGACGATAACATCGTCGATATATCTGTAAAAGGTTATATCTTTGTTGATATTAACTTCAAAGTGATGTAGGTACAGATTTGCTACCAGACTAGAACTGCAGGCACCCATGGCGATCCCAGTTTTTTGTTTATATATACTGGTGCCATTGTAGATGTAGCTTTTGAATATGCATATATTTGTCAGGTCATTCCAATATGGAAGATTGCATGGTAACAGGTTATTATGTTCTTGGTAATAGTGGTCGAGTACATGTTTTAGGCTATCGTGCGGAATACTGGTAAAGAGATTTTTAAAGTCATAGGTGCTGATATGTTCAGTGGTATGTTTATTGTGCTTTAGAAAATCCAGAATAGGGTTGTTATTGCGGATAGCTCTAGTGTTATCAATGCTGTTGAAAATGATGTTTAGTAGATAGGCCAGTTTTTTATGTGGCTTTTTAGCATAACTATTCCTACAAGATGTAATAAATCTGAAGCTGATAGGTGTTTTGTGGAATTTTGGTATACAGTAGACAAATGGAAAATTAGTGTTTGGGTTGTATATATATATACATGTATGTATAGATATACCTATATACAGGGTGATTCACTACCAGTGCGACAAACTTGCATGAGTTGTAGGGAGCACAAAGACGAATCGGAATTGCATAGTATTGCAGGGTCCGAAATGCCTTCGTCATGCGGGAGGTCACGTGAACAAAGAAAAAGAACAGAAACAATAACTCGTTACTGTAACAGAAATCATTTTAATGACAAGTTTTACCTTGGCACAAAGCCATGCTACAGAAAGTGTTTGAAAGTTCGACCAAAAGCAGTCACACAGGCTTCACAGCGCCGCCGCATGGAATCCCTAACGTTCTGGAAGATTCCTGGCGTGTCTCGAATCTCCCTGGCAGCGACAGAGATATGAGCGACAAGGTCTTCAACTGAATCAACGGGGTCTCGTACACCAATGTCTTCATTTGACCCCAGCAAAAGAAGTCCAGGCATGATAGGTCTGGCGATCTAGCAGGCCAATGAACCGTACCACCACGACCTATCCAATGCTGTCCAAATGTAACTTTCAGGTGTTGGCGGACATCATTGGTGTAATGTGGGGGGAGCCCCATCATGCTGGAACCACATTGAGCAACGCAATGACTGAACGACTGAGGAACATGTGCTTCTTCAATAAGTTCGGGCAGGACTTGTTGTAGAAAGAACAAGTATGCCCTACCGTCCAGATGAGGGGGCATAAGGTACAGTCCAATGAGGTGGTCTCCAACAATGCCGGCCCAAACATTGACAGAGAAACAGCGTTGAGTTGCACGTGTTCACATACCATGGGGGTTCTCCAAAGTCCACAAATGGGCGTTATGTTGATTGAAGGTTTCCTCATCCGTGAACAATACGGACGCGGCAAATGCGTTGTCTGCCACACTCTGTTGAAGAAACCAACTAGCAAAAGTCCTCCGGAGTGGATAATCCGCAGGCTCCAATGATTGGATGCGTTGCAGATGGTATGAACTAATTTGGTTTCTTGACAGCATTCTCCATACAGTGAATTGGGAAATACCCAATTGTTGGCCTATCGCTCGAGTACTTGTACTCGGATTGCCTTCTGCAAGATGTAGGACGTTCTCCTCATTGTCTGGCATCCCCGTCGTTCACTCTCGATTCATGGTACCTCTCGTGAAACAACCAGTCTCACATAATCTTCTGTGCACATGTGCAAAAATTGTATAATGAGGAGCACACATGTGTGGGAAACGTTCCTGGTACAAGCACAGAGCAGCGCGCCCATTATAGTCCACAGCTCCATACACAAGGTGCATGTCAGCCAGTTTAATGTTTGAATACTCGTCCATCCTACTGCCACGGGAACCGGTTCGCAAATGCTGACTTCCAGCGGAATCGTTGTTCGTGCGACCTCCCGTTCAACGTCCTCTACCGCATGACGAAGGCATTTCGGACCCAGCAATGCTGTGTGATTCCGATTCGTCTTTGTCGCCCCTACACCTCCTGCAAGTTTGTCACACTGGTAGTGAATCACCCTGTATATGTATGTATATATATATATATATTAGTCAATTTTATTTAATGGTATCTATCTGTAGGGAATTAGGTGTATAAGGGTACCTATTACGGTAAACTTTACCAAATATTATCATTTTTATAGTTTTCAGTAAGAACACTATATATATATATATATATGCCCTTTTTTTCTCTAAGAAAAATACACATAGCTATATATAAAAATATATTTAGTAGCATTTTCAGGGTTATTGTGTACCCCAGTATTTTTATGATGTTAAAGTATTAGTAGTAGATGTGGAAAATTATCTCATTATGAAAACTGTTTCTAAATCTCTTTAGTTTTTATTTCATCTGCTGTCATAAATAAGAGCAGATCTGCTATTTATTTATTTTCTGTTTTTGTTCTTTTATATTTATCTTAAGTTATTTATATATTTATTTATTTTCTGTTTTTGTTCTTTTATATTTATCTTAAGTTATTTATATATTTATTTATTTTCTGTTTTTGTTCTTTTATATTTATCTTAAGTTATTTATATATTTATTTATTTTCTGTTTTTGTTCTTTTATATTTATCTTAAGTTATTTATATATTTATTTATTTTCTGTTTTTGTTCTTTTATATTTATCTTAAGTTATTTATATATTTATTTATTTTGTTTATTCTAGTTGAGATTCTATTATGATATGAGAGGATCTGAAACTTTATCTCTTCAAGTTAAAACAAGAATTATAATTGGAGGGATAGAGAAGTCTGTATTTTTGCTACAACAGGCTGTTGACACATATTATTTTATGTATAACACCATTGAGTTTGATGAGATTGATAACTATCAGGTAATAAAATTCCAACAGTTAGTTTTTAGTACTGTTCAGTTTGCAAATAAAAGCTTAAATTATTAAATTTTATAATTTCAGAAAATAATACCCCTCTCTCCTGGAAAGAACTTTTTTTTCCCTCCTCCTCCTTCTTCTTCTTCTTGCTTGTCTTTAGAATAGTCTTTTTTACAATGCTATTTTACATGCCTTTTATCATTTATAAGATATTTCCTTGCTGCTCCACTTAGCATTAGCATTGGTAAAGGCACATGACACAAGAAAATAAGCTTATATAGCATCAGCCAAAAAAACCCCCTTCCCATTTACTCCAAAAGTTTGCCTAGTTCAGCCTTGAATTTATTTAAGCTGTCAACTTCCACAACAACAGATGAAAGTTTGTTCTACCAGTGAACCCCCCCCACAGGCTAAAGGCAAATTTCCACACATTTATTCTACAACAGTTATTTCTCAATTTCAATTTATGTCCCCTCAGTGCAGAATCTGAGCAAGAGGAAGAATACCATCACGTTGAGTTTGCTCAAACCATTCAAGGTCTTATACACCTCAATCTGATCACCACGCAGGTGCCTCGTCTCCAGACGTTATCAAGAAAGGCTTAAGTGTTGCAATTTGCAGCATTTAAGCCTTTTCTGATAACAGCAACCATTTGTTCCACTCATTAATCCCATTGCCTTCCTCTGTACTCGTTCCAGCAGCTCTACATCTTTCTTAAAATGGGGCCTCCAGACCTGTATACAGTACTCAAGGTGTGGCTTAACCATTGCCTTATACATTGTTGTTGTTGTTATTATTTAGTTTTTAGGAGCATTAGCAGCTAAGGCCATATTGCTCTGGGGATAAGCTGTGATCTTTCCCTGACCTTACCCCATCCTCCGTATTTGATGGTCACGGGCTTGAACCCCGGTTTAATCTAGAATTGCCTTATACAAGGGGATAATCACCTCCTTTCCTTGTTAGCAAAATTCCTATATATTATTGGCAAGACCCCATGAGCAACTCCTGCAGCATTTTTGCACTGCTCAGAAAACTTTATATTTAACTGCATGATTACCCTCACGTCTTTTTTATTCTGCACTACCCTTCGTGTAATACCACATGGTTGATATATTACTCTGGGGTTACTGCTACTCATATGGAATACTTTGCATTTGTCAATGTTAACCTTCAGTTGCCACTTCTCAGCCCATCTGCTCAATCTTTCCAGATCCTGTTTCAGTAGTATACTCTCCATACTGTCATTAACAACCATACCAACCTTCATATCATGTGCAAATTTAGACATTAAGTGTGATATACCTTTATCAATATTATTGATAAATGCAGAAAAAAGCAATGAGCCCAACATGGAACCCCGGGAGACACCACTAATAAAATTAGTCCACGAAGAGCAATGCCCATTTCTCTCTTCTTCAAGATTGTGCAAATTTGAATATCATCCATATATTGGATATTGGATATTCTTCCAATAGTGAATTTTTCACTCCTGCTGATGTATCCTAGTAGTAAGTATTTGGAATAAAAATAGACAGAGTAGTTGTTGTACATATAGCAGGGGCAAATACTTTGGACACAGCATGGATTTGTTAAGTCTATCTTGGCTGACCAATTTGATTGGATACTTTGATGTAGTCACAAAGGAACTGGATGCAAAGAATAATTTTGATATCATATATTTGGATCTTAGAAAGGCTTTTGATACTGTTGCACATGAAAGACTGCTGCACAAATTGGAGCAGTGTGGCATTGGGGGCAAATTGCTGCTATGGAGAAAGGGATAGTTGAGTGGGTGAAGACAGAGTGTAGTAATCAATAGACACTGCTCTTTGTGGACTAATATTATTAGTGGAGTTTCCCAGGTTTGCTCTTGGTTCATTGTTGTTTTCTGCCTTTATCAGTGATATTGACGAAGGTATATCAGCCTTAATGTTGAACTTTGCTGATGATACAAAGTTTGGCAATGTTGGTAATGGCAGTATGCTACTGCAACAGGATCTAGAAAAGTTGGGCAGATTTGCTGAAAAGTGGCAGTTGAAGTTTAACATTGACAAATGCAAAGTTGGCAGGGTTGTTAATGACAGTGTGCTACTGCAACAGGATCTAGAAAAGTTGGGCTGAAAAGTGGCAACTGAATTTTAACATTGACAAATAAAAAGTACTGCATATGGGTAACCTCAGAAAAATGCACAAACTGTGTGGTGTTACACTCAAGGTAGTGGAGAATGAAAGAGACATGGTGATAATTGTGCAGCCAGCTATGAATTTTCTGACCAGTGCAGGCAGGTTGCCAGAGCAGGTCATGGGGTCTTTGCAATGATATATAGGAATTTTTCTTGCTGGAATAAGGAGGTGATTATCTCCCTGTATAAGGCAATGGTCAGACTACACCTTGAGTACTGCTTACGGATCTGGAGGCCTCATTTTAGGAAGGATGTAGAGTTGCTAGAATGAGTTTAGAGAAGGGCAGCAAGATGGTGAGGGGAACAAAGGGCTGCTCTTATGAAGAAAAGCTTAAGTTCTGTAAATTGCAGTGTCTGGGGACTAGGCACCTGCGAGGTGATTTGATTGAGGTATAAGGCCATGAATGGATCGAGCAGGCTCAATGCTGATGGGATTCTTTCTCTTGCTCAGATTACAAACCTGAGGGGCCGTAAACTGAAATTGAGGAAAGACAGTTATTCAATAGACATGTGAAAATATTATTTGCCTTTAGCCGGCTGGTAGTTGCCATGGAAAAAAGTGTGTTGAATGCCGTCCAGAATAAACCTACTACCAGCAAATGTGCCATTGCTTCTGTCTTAGGAGTGTCTCGTTACAGTGTACAGCGTGTCTGGCTGGAACAAACTTCCATCTTTCATTGTGGAAGTTGATAGCTTAAATAAATTCAAGGAAGAAGTGGATAAACTTTTGGAACAAATGGATGGATTTGATAGTGTATAAGCTTGCTTTCTTGCATCATATGCCTTTGCTAATTCTAATTTTTGAAAATTTTACCTGATACAAATTTGAAGTAAGGTTGTTTCCCCAAAACTCCCACCTTCTGTTGCTTGTGACCACCAAATACGGAGAATGCGGCAAGGTCAGGGAATGACCACTGCATATCCCCGGAGCAATATGTCTTTAGTTACTAATGCTCCTAAAAACCAAATAACAAACAAACAAACCCACCTTCTGTTGAAAATGTATATAAGATACATGCTCTAAATTTCCTATTTATATATATATATATATATATATATATATATATATGTTCTAGATATGATAGAATATGGTAGAGTAAAAATATATTGGATTAAATGCTGGCACTGTGGCAATACCTAGAAGTACAATATGTAATATAAGTTGAGAGTAAAACAAAATATATATATATTTTATATATATATTTTGTATATATATACATATCATGATAGCCAGGAAGTTCATCAGGGGACTACTCCTGACCATGTATCCGGTACTGCATTTCCAATCTTGTCTATAGTATTGGGAAAAAAAAAGGGGGGGGGGAATATGCAGCCTTTTATCATAATACTAGTAGACAAGGTGTCCCTACACAGTGTTAAAAATGTAAATTAAAATAAATACAAATTTAGAAAAGTGTAATGTGGAATATAATACAAATGTATGTGAAGTGCATGAAAAAGAATAGACAGGCAAATGGTATAGGGAATGGTAAATTGTAGGGGAGGGGAAGGGGAGAAAAGAAAAGATGTTCAAGAGAAGGTGAAAATAGTGGTAGGATTAAGGATAGACAGTGTGTTGGAATCACCCTTGTATTGCACTTATAGTTTTACTAACGGGAAAAAGATAGAAAAAGACAGTATAAAGATAAAAAGTGCAGAAAAAGTCATTAAAAATACTGAACTTACTGGGTGTGTAAGGCCCAACCTTAAAGAAAGTGTTCTGGTATAAGCATGCATTAATAAAAATGGGTGTTAATACCATAGACTTGTAAAGAAGAAGGGAAATCGAAACCAAAACTGAAAGTTATCTGGAGTCATTAAGCAGAGCGGATGAGTGACGTACACAGCCAAGATGCGAAAGGGAGAAAATGACAAGTTACCAAGTTTTTATAGATTTAGTGCAGCAGATAGGGACGAACTCTATCATTGAAAAAAATTTTGGGAAAGATAGCCTAAAAACATGAAATGTCAGACAGAAGGCTGTGGACATACCAAAATGTGAAAGAATATGCAAAACATAAAATAGAACAAGAATAATTCTGAACTACAGGAGATAAAATTCGGTAAAATTTAGATGATCAGAGTACAGGGTTTATAGATTATAGCTCCATTTTTCCAAGATGACAAACTGTGGTAGAAAGAGAAAAGCACAGTTAGGCACATCTGCACATATTTCTCACGCGCTTCACATACATTTGTATTATATTCCACATTACACTTTTGTAAATTTGTATTTATTTTAATTTTTATTTTTTTACACTGCATAGGAACTACCTTTTCTACTAGTATTACGATAAAAGGCCGCATATTTGCCCCCCCCCCCTTTTCTAATACTACAAACAAGTTTGGAAACTCAGTGCCTGATACATGGTCAGGAGTAGTGCCCTGATGAATTTCCTCGCTATGTATCATATTTTCATCTACTATAATCAGATTCTGCATATTTGCCATCCCCTGATTCGACCTCTTGCTAAAATTGACCTCCCATATCTGAATATAGTGTTATTTATTTATTTACTTGTATATATATACTACTACTATCCCTTAAACTTCTCTTAGTTCTGGCACCTTGTGTACTTTTCATTTCTATTTTCACAGACACTTTGTTTATTCTACAAGCCACACATTATATAAATATATATATATATATATATATACAGGGTGTCTCAAAAGTACATGGCATAACTTCAGGAATGAGTTCCTCATATGTAGACAATAAAAATATTTTATATCAACATAGTTCCGGAAATGATTGGTTATTATTGTTATTTTTTGGTTTTTAGGAACATTAGTAACTAAGGCCATATTGCTCCAGGATATGCGGTGGTCATTCCCTGACCTTTCCGCATCCTCCATATTTGGTGGTGACGGGCTCGAACCCCTGTCTAATCAAGAAGCGTGTGCTACGCACTGCTGCTCCTTCCCACCTGACTATGGAGGCGCCGAAATGATTGGTTTTTGAGTTTCGAAGGTCTGTCTATGACACTTAACTGGTCACATCACCTTATAGTAATTGTTCAAAATGTCCACCTTCTGCCTGAATACAGGCCTCACATTGATGTCTCATGGACTCGTGAAGACAACGCCGAATTCCTGGCATGTTTTGTATTGTCTCACAACCTGCCATAATTCGATTGCGGAGAGTTTCCACATCAGCTACTGAAGTCGAATACACCATTGACTTTAAATGGCCCCACAAGAAGAAATCTAGTGGGTTTAAATTAGGTGAGTGTGGAGGCCAGGTAATTGGCCCACCTCTACCTATCCACCGACCAGGAAACTTTGGTTCAGGTAATTGTGGTCTAGGTGGCTGAAATGTGTGGGAGCCCCATGGTGCATGAAGTGTGCTTGTTGACGAATAATCAGTGGCATGTCGTCCAAGGAATCAGGCATGTTGTTTTCCAGAAAGTTTCTGTACGCCCCCTGTGAGTTTGTTTGGAAGTACATGGGTCCCAAATAACTTATCACCAAAAACACCCGCCCAGATGTTGAGGCTGAATTGCTGTTGGTGATGTGATGGAAGAATTGCATGTGGGTTTTCCTCAGCCCATACATGCTGATTGCGAAATTTTTGGATTCCGTCCCGTGAACTGTGCTTCATTTGTGAATATCACTAAGGCAGGAAAGTGAGGAGTTGTACCACACTGCTGCAAGAACCACTGGCAGAACATTACTTGCACAGGGTAATCTACTTGTGACAAGACCTGTACCCATCGCAGATGGTAAGGATACGGTTGGTGTTCTCGCAACACTCTCCAAATAGTCAAACGTTGAACAGCCAGTTGCATTGCTATTCTGCATGTGCTGATTCCAGGAGTGCCATGCACAATATCCAAAATCTCCTCCTCTACTTAAGGAGTCGTAGATCTTGGTCATCCTCTGCCGGCAGCATGAGGTGTAAAGGTCCCATGTTCACAAAGGCGGCGATGGGTACCTTCAAACGTTTTCCTGTCTGGACATCTTTGTTCTGGGAACCTTTCGTGGTACAAACGACGAGCCTCCAGATGCATTGCCATCCGCTAAACTGTACATAATGTGCATATCCGCTTGCTCCTGATTTGAGTACATGGTCGGAATGGAAAACCACCAGATTCTGTCAATACCTTGTGATGAAGGAAATCACCTGTGGGAGATAAGACATTCCAGTTAATAACTCGGAAACCAAGCATTTCCGGAACTATGTTGATATAAAATATTTTTATTGTCTACATATGCAGAACTCATTCCTGAAGTTATGCCGTGTATTTATGAGATTTGTATATATATATTTATATATATTTTTTAAATAATGTGCAAAAAGCACAGCATTTTTAAATATTTACATTTCTTGTTAAAAAATGAAAATTTAGATAAAATGAAGTAGTGAAATTAATTTATAAAAGATGATATATTGATATACAGCAAGCAGAATTCAAGAAATCCAAAAACGTTTTCCATAAATGGAGAGAAAAATAAAGAGAGGAATTGATTTTATCACCAGTTTTTAAAACTTCTATTGACATTTTGGAAATTAATTTCCATGGCAAACTTAATTTCCCAAGCAGGATGAGACTGCATTTCATCAAAATATTCTTTAGAACTCCAACTGACTGAATTTACATAACTGAAATAAAATAAAAATAAAATCTGTATTTCCTAACTATGATATTTACATATAAAATGTAAAAATATACTGATTAAAATTACTTGATTATAATAAAGTTAAAAGTGGAATAAAAAAGCAGGGTAAAAATGTAAAAATTTGGAGCCTTCAACATCCCAGGATCTCTTTGTCAACCATAAATTCATTACAGCAATGCTATAATGAATAATTAAACTACTCAATTGGTACAATTGCAGGATCATACATTTGGCAACTGTTCATGCATCATCTTATGATGCTATCGATCCCTCTGGATTATAACGTGATGAAACATGTGTTCATGAAATAATGTAGTGGTATTGACCAGACAAAGCTGAAAGCCCACACATATAGTATTAGTATTATTAGTATTAGTAATGGCCGTATGGTGCAAGAAAGCCTATGGCTTATGCTGCACCAGCCAAAAAAAAAAAAAAATCCGAACAAAACAATGATAAAAACAAAAATTAAATAAATAAATAATAATAATTAATAAGTAAATAAAAATAATAAAATGAAATTAAAAATTAAATAAAAAGGAAATTAATCCTATCATCCTATGCGCTTCCCTTACCCGAAAGTACTATCCAGATGACCTTTGAATTTCCCCAAACTGTCGGCCTCTACCACCCATGAAGGCAACTTATTCCAGTAATTTATAACTCGCTGGCTAAAATAAAACTTCCTGCAGTCCAATCTAAACATTTCCCCGCGTAACTTGAATTTATGTCCCCTAGTTCTAGCATCATTTATAATCTTGAAAATTTTGTCCTCATTCATTTTACTGATGCCTCTCAGAGCCTTAAACACCTCAATCAAATCTCCTCTAAGGTGTCTAGTTTCCAAACTCTGCAACCCACATATTCGAAGTCTTTCTTCATAAGGACGCCCTTTTGCCGATCTCACCAGGCGAGTTACCCTTCTTTGCACCCTTTCAAGAAGCTCGATGTCTTTCTTTAGGTGCGGTCTCCATACTTGAACACAGTATTCCAAGTGTGGTCTAACATAGGCCTTATATAATGGGATTATCACGTCCCTATCTCTACTTGCAAAAGTTCGATAGATCATCGATAGGACACCATGGGCCTTCCTTGCAACCTGTTTACAATGCTCAGAGAATTTCATGTCTGACCGTATCGTAACACCCAAGTCCCTTTCCTCCAGTACTGGGTTTAGTTGAACTCCACCAAGTGAATAAGTTATTTTGGGATTACTGTTTCCCAGGTGTAATACCTTACACTTTGTTGGATTAAAGCACAACTGCCATTTTTCTGACCATTCTTGAAGTCTATCTAGGTCTCTCTGAAGAAGCTCAGCTTGACAGTGATCATTAACTACTCTACTAATTTTAACATCATCTGCAAATTTAGACATCACGCCCTCTATCCCTTCATCAATGTCGTTTATGAAAATTAAAAACAACAGTGGTCCTAATACTGATCCTTGGGGAACCCCACTTCTTACATCAACCCAATCTGAGGAATAGCCATTTATCACAACCCTCTGCCTCCTGCCCTGAAGCCATCCTTCTATCCATCTAAGGATTTTCCCAGTGATTCCAACCTGTTCCAGCTTATAAAGCAACCGCTCATGTGGGACTGAGTCAAAAGCTTTGCTGAAATCTAAATAAACAATGTCGAAATTATTCCCTAAATCCAGCTCGTGAGTGACCCTTTCGAAATAGCGAACCAGATTTGTTAAACATGATTTTCCCTTTACAAAACCATGCTGAGTATCCTTGAGAATTTCAATTCTATCCAAATGATCCTGAATTCCACCCTTGATCAATGCCTCCATGATTTTCCCTACTACTGAAGTCAGACTGACAGGTCGATAATTTCCCACTTCACTTTTAGAGCCACCCTTATGTATGGGAGATACATTTGCACTTTTCCAATCCAAGGGAATCTCCCCAGAGTCTAGTGATGCTCGCATAACCAGCCTCAGTGGTTCAATGCACTCGCTTGCCGCCTCTCTCAAGATTATAGGGTATATTCCATCAACTCCAGGAGCCTTACTAGTCTGTAGGCTTGAAAGTTTTTTCATTAAATAATCTTGCGAAATTTCAATATCATTAATTACATATTTTTTAACTTCGCTCCCACAATTTCCCATTGCCACAAAAGGCTTTTCATTTGTAAATATCGATGCAAAATAACTGTTGAGTTCATCTGCAACGGCAGCTGGTGTATTTATTACTATCCCCTTTCCCTTACGTATAGGTCCGATCTGGTTTGTCCTGCTCTTCTTGGCATTTATATATGTGAAGAATTCTTTATCCCCCCTCTTTGCTCTGTTTGCTAGTGATTTCTCATAAACTGCCTTTGCCTGTCGAACCTTTTCTGTGGCTCTATTACACGCCACCTTGTAGCTGTTATAGGCTTCAGTACTTTTTATTGCTCTGTAACGTTTCCATGCCACCTTTTTCTGCTCAAGTAATGTGGCAACTTCACTATTCATCCAACTTGGAACCCTTCTCGTGGAGTATTTTTTTAATGGTATATACGCATTCAAGGCATCTGTGATTAATGTTTTAAAAGCGTACCACAGTTCAATTGTATTCATTCTCTGCGCGATATCTACCCAGTTAATAGAGGCCATGTAGTACCTTAAGGCATCGTAATTTCCTTTTCTGAAATTAAAACCCATTCCTTTGCCTTTTACTTCTGCTACCTCTCTCGTCATCATCCACCGTAGAACTCCGTGATCACTTCCTGCTACTGGTTCCTCTACTGTCAGCCCTGTTATGTCATCTGATTCATGTGTGATGATGAGGTCTAGGATATTCTTTTCTCTAGTACTTTCCCTGACATGTTGATACAAATAACAGTCATCTAGTTGATTTAAAAATTTTGTTCCCCATGTCGAGTTTCCTTCCCATTTACTCCAATCAATTAGAGGCAAATTGAAATCACCCATAATAAGGCATTGACGCTTACTTGCCCATTCCATTTGCATGTAGAGGCTTTTGTCATAGTCTTCACAATCACCTGGTCTGTAGATTACGCCTACTCGCATTGTACCTTTGTTTCCAACTATCTCACACCATACAGACTCTATACTAGCATGTGAAATGTCTGAATCTGGGAAAGCTATCGTCGCACTCAGGCTGCTTCTGATAAGAAGCATTACCCCACCACCCCTTCTATCTACTCTATCCTTCCTAAATACATTATACAAGCCGTACTGAAACTCATCATCCCCAATTTCCGGGTGGCACCACGTCTCCGTAAGCCCTATTATGTCCGCGTTACTTGTTTTAACCACCAGTTCGAATTCGCTCATTTTATTGACGACACTTCTAACGTTACTGTATAAACAATTAAGATTTACTGTTCTTGTATATTTAACAACCCTAACACAACCCTTGAAGTTTTTTAGGCTCTCTTCCCTGATATTAGCTACCTGCTCACGTGAAACGTCTTTGCCCCCAGAATATCTAGATAATACGTCCAGTTGAGGTAACAGATAAGAACTCTTAAGGTATGTGCAAGAGTTACATTGACCAATATTATCAGATAAACGCGTGCAGAAAAAAGGTGGTGCAAAAACTTTTGCACCACCTTTGTTTAAGTGTATCCCGTCTCTACAAAACAAATTCCTTCTACCTACAAGTGTGGGCCATGCTGATAGAAATTTACCCCCTAAAGCCTTGCAGATTCCTTCAAGTCTTGAGTTAATCCACAAGGCTCTTAACATATAATCCCTCCTATCGTGTCTGGGCAGAATTGCAGACACATAGACATTATGGCCTAGATCGCGACATTTCCTGAGCATGGTCCTGTATTTTTCCAACAAATCGTCAGATCGTGTACGTTTAATATCGTTTGTCCCCACATGAATAATAATATTTTCTTTACCCCCTTTAATATATTAGTAACTGTTAGTATAGTTCTGTTGCTAAGAGTAAATTCATTCTCTAAAGCATTTCTGGCTTATGTAATCGATAGTTCTGTTGGAATGGATGTAAAAAGTAATAAATGTAATGGGACCATGAATAAATCTAATGAGACCCTCAGGAATATACATGTTATGTACGAAGTTAATAAAGTCATTACTGGACCTCACTAAATGTTCAGAACTTGAGATCAAAGGTTTCAAGAGAGGAGTGCTGAGATACTTGGCATGACTGTAAGTTGGAAAGTTGATTAATGAAACAGTAGGCCTTAATGGTATACCTAGTTTGTGGATTTTAATTAAGCCGTAAAAGTCAGGTAGATGGCAGTCTGATGCAAACAACAGGCAGTATTCATCAACCAATCTTATCTTGATCCAACTACATTTTTAGTAGGTGGTCAACCTTCCTTTTTAGCACCTTTAATAATGTATTCCGAACTACTGACTTGTAGACAATGTAATAAATTTTGTTTTTTGTATTGTTGTTATTTGGTTTTTAGGAGCATTAGCAACTAAGGCCATATTGCTCTGGAGATATGTGGTGGTCATTCTCCGACCTTTCCGCATCCTCCGTATTTGGTGGTCACTGTCTTGAACCCCAGTCTAATTGAGAAGCGTGTGCTACGCACTTCCACTTCTGCCCACCTGGCTACAAAGGCACTATGTTTTTTTGTGGTGAGAAGAATGGTCCAAAACTGTAGTTCTTCTACCCTTGTCGGCAAGCAAAATTACCAGGTCTCTGTCTGCTTTCATCTGCCATAGGGTGAGGCTGAGGTTGTCTTGTTCAGAAAGGTAAGTGTTGCAGGATGACATTATAAAGAACAACAGCTGGTCTCTGTCTGATTCTTTCTGCTGTATCTGGAGGTAAATGATGGAGGGCCAATTCAAGTCCCAATCATTATTAACTGCTAAGCTGTGGAGGTGCCTTTGGTCCAGTTGCAGATTGAAGGCACTTGACTAACACCCTGTGCTAGGATCAGAACTTTGGAACTCTGGCTAGTACCACTGCGGTATTGGATGAGTGCTTGTTTCTTCAAATTAATGTCACTACTATGGGACTGCCCATTAGTTCCATAATGGCAGATCTAGTATTGCAAGATCTCAAAAATAAGATTTTGTCATGCCCCTCTGCCTCTATCCTCTTGGTGCTGCTGTATGGTTGACTTGTTTGCCTTAGTTATGACCAGCTTCAAGAAGCAGGCATTAGCTTTTGATATTGGGTTTGCACCTAAAGTTCAGTTCACGTTGGAGAAGGATGTAAATTTTGCTCCCCCCCCCTCCTGAGGCCACTGCATTGAAATCTTAGTTTAGAAGAAGCTAATATGCATTGGCCAGTTGGCACACTTTGCCACAGCCCATGCATATGCTCACAAGACTTCCACACTTCTTGCCTCATTGAATAGTCCAGAAGAAGCGGCTAGAAGTTCCCAAACTGTGGGGGCGCCATTCGAGGGTAACAAAATGTTTATTTTGTTTTAGTGGGATGACTGGTTCTCGAATGATTACTTCAAATTACTTTTGGTAAGCAGAACTGGCACTATGGGATGAACCAAATAAGCAAATAAGAAAAAATGTGATTTAAGACAATGGATACACTGATTATTATACAGTTGGACCGCCATAAAGGGTGTCTCAAAGATATTGGTACAAACGTTTAGGGGAGGTAGGTAAGTAACATCTAAAGGAATTTGAATTGCATAGGAACCCATAACTGGAAACGTCGGCGTAAGTCGGTAGATGGTTTCTTCAAGAAAGTGTTCAAGACTTGAATTTTCCAGCCTATGTTTTGTTCATGGATGAGGCTTATTTCAATCGGGAAGGCTTATTCAATCAGCACAATGCTCATGTGTGGGCTCACGACAACCCACACGGTGTGCGCCCACATGCGGCACAACATCGCTTCACAATAAATATGTGGGCAGGTATGCTCGGTGACTGCTTAGTCAGCCCATACCTGTTACCATCCCACATGAACTCTGCTAAATATCAGATCTTTCTTGAACAAGTTCTACCAGGGTTACTTGACGATGTTCCAGCAAATGTGAGATGCAACATTTGGTTTCAACATGACGGGGCGCTTGCCCATATGGAAGGTGTGTTCGTGACCATTTGAACAGGCGTTTTGAGCGTCGATGGATTGGCCGTGGTGGACTTGTTGCCTGACCCCCACACTCACCTGATTTATCGAGCCTTGATTTCTTTGTGTAGGGGCCCTCAAATCTATCGCGTATGAATCGCCTGTAGAGGTGGAAATGTATTTCATGGCGAGTCTCGTCTGCACTGCTGCTACTGTCAAAGAAACTCCAGGTGTGTTCAACCATGTCCCCCGATCCATGCTGCGTTGGTGTCACGCATGCATCGAGTCTCATGGTAGAATCTTAGAACATCTGTTGTTACATCATGAAATGCATCCATCTTGTACTCCATTGTTAATATCATGTCAAATAAATGTTTTCCACTAATTACTGTCTTGTGTCATTTCTGCTTCTTGTGCCTCTGCTACTATTTTCCCGTGACGTTTCCGGTTATGGGTTCCTATGCGATTCACATTCCTTTAGATGTTACCAACCTCCCCTAAACATTTGTACCAATATTTTTGAGACACCCTGTATAACGAAATCGATCTTTTTTTTTGACTGATACTGTATAAGCTCATACACTTGCTTTCTTGCATTACATGCCACTACTACTACTACTACTGCCACTATTTGCTTGAAAAAAATTCATTAAATAGAAATTTCTGTTCATAAAAATGTTCGCATTTGTTTAAATACGCAACGAAATCAAATGTTTTCTGGGACATTTTCTTCACACTGAAGGTCTCTATGCAAAGTTACTTTATAACAAAGTAATATGATCTTTTCAACAGTGAAAAATACTGTAATTCAATATTCAGAAAAAAATAGTAAAAGATTGGAAAAAATCAAAAATAAGTGGAAATGAATAAATTTTCAAACATTTTAAAATAATTAATTTATTAATACATAAATTTTAAGAAATGCTAGTTACATGATGCACACAATATATTAGTAGCCTTTTAAGAATTATTTCATAAATATTTTGTTATTTTTTTTTTGTACAGTGGATTTTACTGTACATCCGTTCATAAAAATGTTCGCATTTGTTTAAATACGCAACGAAATCAAATGTTTTCTGGGACATTTTCTTCACACTGAAGGTCTCTATGCAAAGTTTCAAATACTGCCAACATTTCATGTTTTAATATTTCTCTCATTTTCATCCAACTACCCCAGGGACTCACATCTGGTAAGTATGGGCTTGGCACACCCAGGGTCCTGAGCTGGATATCATCATCATTCTTCTCTTACTTGGTGATTCCTTTCAACTTCTCTCTCTCTCTCTGTCTCAGGGTAACTCTGGAATTTTTTTTTTGGCTGGTGCAGCATAAGGCTTCCTTGCACCATATAGGATGCCTCCAAAGCCAGGTGGGCAGGAGCAGCAGTGCATAGCACACGCTTCTTGATTAGGGGTTCGAGCCAGCCCATGACCACCAAATACAATACGGAGGATGTGGAAAGTTTAGGGAATGACCACCACATATCCCCGGAGCAATATGGCCTTAGTTGATAATGCTCCTAAAAACCAAATAACAAACAAACATAACAACAAGCACTATATAGCTAATAATAATAATAATAATAATAACAATAAATGAGAATCTAGCGAGGAAATGCTAGTTGACCAAAGGAAGTGTACCATACTACAATTAAGAACCCCAGACAGTACTAGAGACCCTAACCCACAAGCTGTACTGGGACTGTGCCATAATAATGGATAAGACCATCCTCCACAACAGACTGGACATAACCCTTGCAGACAAGATGGAAAAGGCTACCTACTTGGTTGACATAGTAGTGCCCAACACTAGCAATGTCCAGAAAACCCATGAGGAAAAAATTAGGAAGTATCGAGCATCCCGACCATCGTGTGAACCACCGATATGTGAAAGACTCTACACAGCAGCCTAGCAGCAATAGGTCTCCCAGAGAACACCTACAAGGAACTCCAGAAATTCGCAATCCTGAACACCTGTAGGAAAGTCAGAGTTCCTTGACCAGCAGTAACACCAGACATTACAACCACCTTGTGTACTTGGCAGGAGTACCTGTCATGGAGTGAAAACCCCCAGTCGGGGAGAAATAATATATAAGCAACATTAATAATAATAATAATAATAATAATAATAATAATATTGTCACTAGTTTTTTGAATACTCTCCAAAATGTTGGAGCTGCTCGGAAAAAATTTGTCAAGAACAATTTCTCCACTGATCAAATCTCTCACATGGAGTTCTTCCCAAGATTGCTCAATATCTTGTGTTAGTTCATCTCTCTCATCGCTGTTTGGCATTTTAGCAAAACCCACTTTTTGCAACACAATTCTTAATCGTTGTTTCCATAACATCTTGACTCCACACTTTTGCCAACTCTGAATCCTCAAATATATAACTGAATCTATAGGTTGGTTGGTGTCTATTCTCAGTATAATTTTTTTCAGTATGTGCCTTTGTTAGTGCATTTTAAAATTCTTGAGAATGTCCTGGTCACTTGGCTGCAGTTTAGATGAGGTATTCGGAGGGAATAAAACAATCTTCAAACTTGTAAGTTTCAAAATTACCGAGTGAAGGTGGGCAGAGCAGATATCTATAATCAATGTGATTTTTCTGTTTTCTTTCGTCATCTTTCTATCGAACTTTAAAATCCACTGTTCAAATCGATCGTCATCCAAGATTTTTCGTTGCAGGTTTAGTCCAACTCTAATGATTCACTCCTTTGAAACATCTGGTTGTTTACTTTTGCCCATTACCAAATGCTTCAGTTTTTCATTAACAACCATATTTGCACCAACCAAGATTGTAATTTCATCCAACTCATCATTGATATTGTCACTTGTCTCTTCTTACTATTTTTACCACCTAAACATTATCACCTTTAAAAGTCAGTGTCTTGTTTGGCAATCATTAAAAAAATAGACCTGTTTTCATCAACATTGAGTCTTTGGGCTTGTAGTCCTCCATAATTTTTTTCAAAACTGTTTCTTTCCAATGGGTACAGTTTTCTTCGATTACAACTACACTTTCACCAGAAATAACTTTTTTGAGTAAGCCATGGCACTTTTTAAATTTGTCTAGCCAACGAGAACTGGATCGGAATGTTTGATGCCCCAGAAAAGATGTGTACTTTATGGACTCTTCTTTTATTAATGGCCCTGATATCGGAATGTTTTGGTTTAGAATCAACTTCACCCACTTAAAAACGGCTTCATCTACATCTTCGTACAGGCATAATTTCGCGTGCTTCCGACTGGGTCCTGTTTTCTCAAACAGTTTGAGAATTGAAACGTGGTTTTTCAGAATGGTTGACACACTACTGGCAAGGATATTAAATTGTAAAGTAATTTCTTTTTTTTAATGCACTGATTACACTATTAAGCACTTCCACTTCCTCCACTACACTCACAGATTTCCTCTTAGACATTGTAAGGTTATTTGCACAACAGCCAAAACAAAACTGATTTAGGGACCATTTGTACCTACCGTGTAAACAGAAACAGGTGAAATTTAGTGAATGTGGGTGACTTATTTCTGCGAAACAAGAGATCAATTTCTGGGGGTAAAGGAAAATCACTCTCTCCTAATTCTCTAATTGAGTGCTTATAGTTGAAAACAGGTTGACCAGAGCCAATGTCCACATTGGGAATAGGCCTTAATCTTTGCCAATAGCTGTGAACATGTAGATAGCAGTTGACCAGTGCAACTTCTAGGTACAGTGAAGTCTGTTGTATAGATTTTATGGACACCACTAAATTGTAAAATGTTTTATCTCTTAATTTGTGCTTTCTACAACATCAGCTCTCTGCCTAAAGGCCAGAAGTGTGAACAATGTGTACCCAGGTCTCTTGATATCAGTTCGTTATATAGAAATTTTTTTTGTTATATGGAAACTTTTCAATGTAATGACCAAGGGGAAATCAGAAAAATTCCCTATATGAAAGTTTGGTAGAGAGAGGTCCGACTGTATTTTGTTATGTAATTATGTATTATGTAATTGCTTCTAAAATTTAATTACTATATATTCCAGCAGTAAGTCGACCATTAAAGCACAAAAATATTGTCTAAAATTTTAAGGTCACTTGTATGTTGAGTATAAAATCTTCAGCTTGAATTAAAGATACTTGTTTAAGGTTACAATGGCATACATTAATACCAATGTATTTAGTATTGGTATTATATCCCACAAATATACATTGAATAAATACAGTTGAGAGAAACATATTACATATAAATTTCTCACAAATACACATTGTTTGGTTAACCTTTTGACCACAATCAAAGAATTTGTTCATCTTCTTCGTCGGAAGAAAACAGTACATGGAATTTGTTGGACGTTATGTTGTCTGGTTTAATTTGAGTTCTTCCAGATTGTCACTTTATAATAGTAAAATTTGCTTCCATTATTAACATTGGTAGTAGCATATGATGCACGAAAGCAGGCTTATACAACATCAGCCAAAAAATAAATAAAAAATAAATAAAAATTAAAAATTTAAATTATTAATATGTTGTGTACAGAGAAATCAGTATGCAAAAGGGATGAATGGACAGTACCAAAGAGGGCAATGGCTCAGTTACATAATCAAAGCCTCCAATATACAGCATGTTTCAAAAATGATGTTAATAATATAAAGATGAAAAGTACAAACTAAAATAAGCAAAAAAGTCCCAGTGAACATCGGGCCACAAATGAACCTGTTTTCAAGATAATGCACATTTTCTGTTAAGATCCGCCACTGACTATGGGAGCACTAATTTAGCAAAAATGTGAATCCTTTGATAAGGGTGGTTTTATTAAACATAAGATAATATATTTTTAATTTTTTGTTTCAACACCACCACAGGATTTTACAGAAGTTACATGTTACACAATGTTACAAAATGTGTTGAAAATGCTGTCCTTGCATAGAAGACTACAAAACTTGCATCCAGTTTTGTAGTCTTCTCTGCATTGAGTTGCGAATCCTCTCAGGTATTCCTGGGTCATTTCTGATTTGCGGAAAGGCTCCTTCAACCCGATGCTGCAATTCCTCAACTGTGTTAATGTCAGAAGTGAACACCAAGCTTTTTACATGACCCCAGATACAAAAATCCATAGGATTTAAGTCTAGTGATCTGGGAGGCCACATTACAGGTCCACTGTTGACCATACCTTCTAGTTAGATACTGAGTCACAACTCGAGCAAAATGTGCTGGTGCACCATCATGCATAAATCGCATGTTCTGGCATTGCTGAAGTGGAACATTATCATGATCAAGGAGGTCTGGAAGAACATTCTGCAGGAATTGAAGGTACAGCTTTCTTATTAGCCTGTTTGGCAGAAAGTGCGGTCCAATTAGACAGTCTCCTTGTATTCCTGCCCAGACATTCAACGAGGAACATTGCTGACGTCGTGACTCGGGAATTGCATTAGGATTTTTGTCGGACCAAATGTAACAGTTATGAAAATTAAAAATACCATCACGAGTAAACCTAGCTTCATCAGTGAACAAAATGTTTAAAAATTTGGGTCCAGGATACACTGTTGTTTCATCTACTGGCAGAAGTTCACTGTAATCTCTTATAGGAAGAATCAGCACTCTTTTTAGAAAAAGAAAATCAAGAAAATTCTGAATACCACAATGAAAGCTTTGTAATGAAGTTGGCTAAGTGACATTTTTGAGAAGTTCACTTCATTAAACACAAGAATTCAGGGTACAACACAAATGTTCTAGCATTGAATGACAAGACCAATGCGTTTATCAGAAAGATTGGTGGGTGTGTTTGGTTTAGGGAATTAGCATTACCTAATTCCCTAAACAAAATTAGTGGAGGCATATGATGCAAGAAAGCAAGCTTATACAGCATCAGCCAAAAAAAAAAAAAAAAAAACCCCTTCCCATTAAACAATTTGGATATGTTTACCCACTTAAAAAATATTGTAGAGGACAACAATCTACAAACAGATTTCACTCAAATTGAACATATATGAAACAACATTTAATTTTCAATCCCAGTTCACCAAATGCTTTCCAGAAACTGTGAGTGACAAATAAAACTAGATAAGAGACCTCTTTCAAGTTTCTTCTCCTCAGTGTAATCAGTTTAATATTTGAAGGGGAAGAAAAGTATATTGAAATGATTTCTGATACTTTTTTGTGACCTTAAGTTTCTCAATGAGTCAGTAGCAGAGTTCTGAATAAGTACTGAATATCAGTATCCTGATCCCAGCAAGAAAGCAGTGAAAATTCCCCTACCTTCTGCGAGACAGGATTCTCATCTGTTGCAGTGCTAAAAAAAAGTATCATGCTCTGAGGGATATAGAAAAAGGTGTGTGTGCGGGCACATGCGTGCATGTGTGTGTGTGTGTGGGCACATGCGTGCATGTGTGTGTGTGTGTGTGTGTGTGCGTGCGTGCGTGCGTGCGCATTTCCAGTTTAAGCTACGATTTCAGAAATTATGCTCCAAGATGCTGCTACATCCTTCTCCCATACTTGTTTAAAAATACAGGCATACCTCGGTTAACGTTACATCTGATAACGAAGCTTCGATATAACGAAGTCCGCAATTTCAAGCCCCATTTAACATAAAAAAAATATATTCCAGTTTAATCACCTGAAATCTAAACAAACTGAAGAAATTACGGAAACCTTTGGGGCTTCTCGTGGTTGGTTCGAGAAATTTAAAAAACGGGCCAGGATTCATAGTTTAAAATTAACAGGAGAAGCTGCAAATAAGTTTCCAGAAAAACTAAAGGAAATAATTGAACGTGAAAATTTTCCAAATTTGGTGTTCAATGTTGACGAAAGCAGTTTGTTCTGGAAACGGCACCAACAAAAAGCTTCATTTCTATTGAAGAAAAATCAGCTGCTGGGTTCAAAGCAGCCAAAGACCGTTTATAGTTACTCTTTGGATCAAATGCCTCTGGCGATTATAAATTAATATTGTTATTAGTTTACCATTCAGAAAATCCGAGGGCGTTAAAAGGTAACATAAAAATGAATTTACCTGTAATATGGAAAGCAAATAGAAAAGCGTGGGTTACCAAGGAGTTATTTACTGATTGGTTTGTTAACCACTTTTGTCCTGGAGTAAAACGGTATTGTCAAAAAAACAACTTTGAAGAAAAAGCTCTTTTGTTGTTAGACAATGCTCCGGGACATCCTACTGATCTTAACACGTTGGACACATGCATTCCTGTCAAAGTTGTGTTTCTTCCAGCAAACACAACTTCCCTGATTCAACCATTGGATCAGGGAGTAATAGCATCATTTAAAGCTTATTATCTGCGTCGAACATTAAGCAATTTAACTGAACTAGAGGATAAAGAGGAAATGACAGTTAAAACTTTTTGGAAAAACTACACCATTAAAAACGCAATTGAAAACATTGATAGTTCTTGGAAAGAAGTCACTAAGAAATGCTTAAATGGAGTTTGGCGCAAAATATGGCCAGAAGTTGTACTAGAAGAAGAAAATAACATCCAAGAAATTGGAAATGAAGTTATCCAGATGGCTCAATCAATAGGTTTCGAAAATGTCGATGAAGAGGATGTTAGAAATTTATTGAATGCAGAAGATAATGGTTTTTCAGTGGAAGATTTAGAAAACCTTGTTAGCAATGAAGACGAAGTTAAAGAAGTTCCTGCCGAAAAATGTTAACAACCAAAGATTTAAAAAGGTGCTTAAATGACATTGAAAACGTTTTAAATTTTTTTATTGAAAATGATCCTGATTTAGGAAGAAGTTTTATTGTTAAGCGATCAGTGTTAAATGCAATAACTCCGTACAGGCAATTGTTAAATGAAAGAGAAAAAGAGCATAAACAATCAACTTTAGAGTCGTATTTTAAAATGTGATTTCATTTTGTATGTAAGTTGACTGTTTATTTAATAAAACTTTTCTTTGTCCGAAAAAAAAAAAGCTTTTCATTTTCTTTACGTAAGAACGTATCCCTATTCTGGCCATAGTATTTTTACCTCTGAAAACGAAGTTTCGCTTAACGAAGTAATTTCGTGGAACGCATCCTGTTCGTTATTCGAGGTATGCCTGTACTTGTTAATACTTGTTTAAAAATTACTTAAAGTAGGAACACATTATTTTAACATTGTATTAATAGATACACTGACCAAAAAAAACCATCTACCTTTATTCATTATTGATTCCGTTGCCTTTGTTTCGAATAATGCAAGAGTGCAGCACAGCATGAGTTCTGTAAGTTGTTATAGTGAATTTTGGGTATTAATTGTAACCATTCTTTCAGTAAAATATTACACAAATTCAACACAGTTGAAGGAAGAGGACTTTCTTGCTGAAAAGCTCTCCATCATATCCCAGACAATAGGATTGAGATCAGCTGAATGTGGGGGCTAGGTAAGATGATGGAAATCTGTGGCATGTTTTTCCAAACCATTCTTGCTTGTTGTATTATCATAACTTTTGAGATAAAGGTGTGACATTACAGGGTGCAGTTGATTTTATACATAAGTTGGGTACTTCCTGAATGGCATTCAATCTTTTACCTGTAGCAACAGACCCAGTCTATGCCAACAAAACATTCCCCATACCATGATTCACCCACCCTCCAGGTGTGCAGCAGTGCGTAGCACACGCTCCTTGATAAGACCAGGGTTTGAGCCCTGACGACCAAATACGGAGGATGCGGAAAGGTCAGGAGCAATATGACCTTAGTTGCTAATGCTCCTAAAAACCAAATAACAACAAACAAACATCCACCCTTCAGCTGCTTGAGTTGTCTAAACAAGGCAACAGAAGAGAGTGTGGTGAGAACCTCACTTTGTTAGGTTCTCACCACACTCTCTGCCTACCATCAGCATAAAACAGTGTATTTTGTATTATGATTCATCTGACCACATGACTTTCTTACAACATACCCCTCTCGATCATGATGTTCTTGTTGCCACTGTAAGCAGATTTTTCAATGAAACAAATGGCTTCTGAATATGCAGGTGGCTACCAACACCCAATTTCTTCAATTCTATTCACATGAATGGGATGAAATAAGTCAGTTGTGAGATTTATTGAATTCAGAAGTTATTTGCTGCTAATTGGATGGTTGCTTTTTTTTGTACATTCCTCCTCAGAGTTCACTGGCTTTGCTCTTGAAGTATTGTGTTTATGCCTTTGAGATGTGGATGAACCATGTGCTTTCTAGTCATTAAAAACTTTTTAAAAACCAGTTTTGTCTTTATTTGGCCCCTGCTAAATGTGCACCCATGATAAGATGTTTTTCAAAGTCTGATAGATCATGCGTTTTCTATACTCAGTGTTTATACTCAATGAGGCAACAGTTCATCACCCCACATCACAATTTTCTTTGCATCTATTTGCATTTATTCACATTTATTCGAATTTCTTGTGGCTGTGACTGTCTTAATACAAGGGTTCTTATTTTTTATCTAGTGTGGGTAATTAATAAAGAAGGGCACAAAATTCATAACAACTTTTAATGGGGTGCATAGTGTAAACATTCAGGAAGGAATCCCTGGACAGGTTTAACTTCCTTTCCTCCTCCCTTCTATTTGGTCCACAATTATCACATTTGTTAGCTATGGCATTAATCCTTTTTTTAACCAGGCCTCTATTATATTATTGCACAGATTCTATGAAAAAAAGTTATTAAGTGTATCCAACTTCTGGCCTGTGATGTCTTGTCAGTGGTATCATAGATGAAACAACCCTTGCCACTTTTCAGGCAGATCAGGTTAGTTTATAAAAATAACCTGGCCCTATTACCATGAATGCTACGTAGGTAGCATTCATGGTAATAGGGGCCTTCTATGTAATCTCTAAGAGAACCACTTAGAGATTGCATAGAAGAACATTTAACTTCTATCGAAGAGGAAATGTGCATGATTCTCCTTTGGCTGAACATTTTTGGAATATGGGGCATGAGCTCTAACCAAGTTTATGTATTAGATTGCACCTGTCAACTATACTGTCACCATTGGTTGGAGTTGCTATAATCTTCACCACCTCTACTTTCTTTAACCGTAATCTAGGCCTATGCATTTATCCTTTTTTTGAACAGGTAATAATCCAGAGGGATAATAGATACCGTTATAGAAATTGCGTGGACGGTTGCCTACCACTTCAGTAGTTTATTTATTCATCACAGCATTGTTCTAAGAGATTTATGGTTGATAAAGGTATCCTGGGATATTGAAAGCAAATTGACTGAAGAACCCTGTGCGATTGGGAGTTGGATGCATAGTAATTTCTTGCTTGCACCGACCAAGTGAAATGAGCTTAATTACTAAGTAAGTGAGAGAGTACGCACAGTAACATATATAAAACTGACCCAATTAAAAAAAAACTGGACTTGTGTCAGTTTTTTATGTGTTACTGTGTGTACTATATCACTTAGTAATTAAGTTCTTTTCACTTGGTTGGCACAAGTAAGAAATTACTATGAATTGAAAGCAAATTTTTTTATCTTTTTTACCCTATTTTATTTGAACAGTTTTTATAAGATTTATTCTTTTACAGTGTTGTTGTTTTTTATTTATATTTTTGGAATCACAGGGAAAATCCTTGGATAGCAAGATGGCTGCTTCAGGGCAGGAGGCAGAGGGATTTGATAAATGGTTATTCCTCAGATTGATTGATGTAAGAAATGAGGTTCCTCAAGGATCAGTATTAAGATCACTGTTGTTTTTGATTTTCTTAAATGACATCAATGATGGGATAGAGGGCATGGTGTAAAAATTTGTCGAGTAGTTAATGATCAACATCAAGCAGAGCTTCTTCAGAGTGAGACTAGACTAGACTAGATAGATTTCAGGGATGGTCAGAAAAATGGCAGCTATGCTTTAATCCTGCAAAGTGTAAGGTTTTACACCTGGAGAACAGTAACCCCAAAATAACTTATATGCTTGGTGGAGTAGAACTGAAGCCAGTAGCGAAGGAAAGGGACTTGGTTGTTACGTACAGTCAGACATGAAGTTCTCTGAACATTGTAGACAGGTTGCATGGAAGAACCATGATGTCCTATCAATGATTTATCGAACATTTGCTTGTACAGATAAGGACATTATATAAGGCTATTGTTAGATCACACTTGTAATACTGTGTTCACATATGGTGACCGCATCTAAAGAAAGATATTGAGTTTCTTGAAAGGGTCTAAAGATGGGTAATTTACCTGGTGAGATCGGCAAAAGGGAGTCCATACGAGGAAAGACTTCGAATATGTGGGTTGCAGAGCTTGGAAACTAGGCGCCTTAGAGGAGACTTGATTGAGGTATTTTAGGCTCTGAGAGGCATAAGTAAAATGAATGAGGACAAAATTTTCACAGTTCTAAATGATTCTAGAACTAGGGGCCATAAATTCACATTACGGGGGGGGGATGTTTAGATTATATTACAGGAAGTTTTATTTTAGCCAGCGAGTTATAAATTACTGGAATCAGTTACCTACATGGGTGGAAGAGGCTGGCAGTTTGGGGAAGTTCAAAGGTCAGCTGGATAGTTACCTATGGGAGGAGGGAAACGTATAGGTTGTCGATTTCCTTTTATTTTATTATTATTTATTTTTTTTTTTAAATTTTCTTCTTATTATTATTTTTTATTTTTATTTTATTTTTTGACTGGCGCAGCATAAGCCATAAGGTTTCCTTGCACCATGTGACCATTACTAATATTTTATGTGTAAATATTATATATGTGAAACATGTTTATTTTTCATTTGATTTCTGTGTATTCAGTTGGTTTATTTGATTTTTAAAATATTTAACATTATTCGTCCTAACCCAGAAGGCCTCTTTCATTCAGTGATTCTGAATTTACACTTTGTCTTGTCGATTTTAACACAACAGATCTTATTCTTTTGTTCAGTGAGGAAGTAACTGAAATCACATCCAGTCATATATTTATGGCTGCATGTGAATGTGTGGTGCACAGTTTTCTTCTTTAAAATGATGTTCTTATTAAATGCTAGTGTCACACTGTTTTCATCAATTTGCATTGCTAATGTCACACTGTTTTCATCAGTTTGCATTGCATCTTTTCAAACTTGAAATTGTTTATAGACAAGATTTCAGTACTTTTGATTTTGATTTTGATTTTGTTTAAAATAAACTGATACACCTGTAGATGTTCTTCATCATCAGTTCTGTTAGTTTCAGTGAGAGAACTTACTAGATATTATTATGTAATAATAAATAATCAATGTACAGTGATCTTTGCTAGGGTTACTGAGAAGCACAACAAGGAAGCTTGAAATATAACAAATTATACCAAGTAATTCTTTGAATTTTTAAAATTCTTCATAGTAGCAATGCTGAGTGTTACAGAATATTTAACTGTGTTAAAAGGATTTCGTTCTCTTTCTGATGAAGATTTTGAAATGCTCTCCTCAGACAAGTCTAGATAGCTCGGTCATCATGAACAGATTTTTGACTCAATAATTCTAAAGAGGTTAAAGTCTACAACAGCTGAAGTATCAAAATCAGTTGATGCTTAATGGAATATCCAAAGAGAAATCCATAGATAAAAAAATGCTATGGACATTTTCTATCTGTAGATTTCAGCCATGAACATCACTGGTTCCCACTCACTCCCACTGAACATCCCTCACTCCAGATCCTATTTTGGCATCATTGTTTCTGACTACATTTTGCTTTTAAGAGACTGTTTATCCAGACGATGAGATGATCTTGTTCAAGCATTTCCTGTGCTCCTCTGGCTGCCAGTACTCCTGACATCAATCATACTGAACATTTGTGGGATACAGTGGAATGCAGCATTTGCCATTCCATGTCAGTGTTTCTCTCTTCCTCTGTTGTTGAACTGGACAGCTTTCTATCCAGCTAGTCTCATTCCATTGTCTCATAGTGTCAATGCCACACCTAGTGTTAGCTTTATTTCTTATTATTATTATTTTCTGTTATGTTGTTGTTGTTGTTGTTATTTGGTTTTTAGGAGCATTAGCAACTAAGGCCATATTGCTCCAAGGATATGCAGTGGTCATTCCCTGACCTTTCCTCATCCTCCGTATTTGGTGGCTCATGGGCTCGGACCCCGGTCTAATCAAGAAGCATGTGCTACGCACTGCTGCTCCTGCCCACCTGGCTACGGAGGCACCGCCCTTTTTTTGTTAGTTTTTGGTGCATCGGCTTCTGTGATCATATTGTACCTGCCAAGGTTTTAGAATTTGTACTCTGAACCAAGCCTGAGGCGGGATTCAAACCCGTGACCTTTGGGTTGCCATGCAGGCATTTTACCCACCTGGCTAGCCCAGTCAGCTAAGCAGTTATCAAGAAAAAGGCAGCCCAACATGCTATTAGCTGGTCATAATGTTTTTGGTCATGAGTGTATATACACACATACATCGTTTTTCTTTTAACTAGCCAGCCATTTTAAAGAAAAGTATTCTATGGTTTCAACTAGTTAGCATTAGCATTAGCATTTTAGCATTAGTAGAGGCATTTGATGCAAGAAAGCAAGCTTATGCAGCATCAGCCAAAAAAAAAAAAAAAAAAAAAACCCACTTCCACTTCACCCCTCTGTTCGTTCAAAATACCTGTCCAGCTGAGCCTTAAACTTATTTAGGCTATCAACCTCCACCACAAGGGATGGCACTCTGTTCCACCGACCAACCACCCGCTGGCTAAAGGCAAATTTCCGCACGTCTATCCTACATCTGTCTTTCCTCAATTTGAATTTATGCCCTCTCAGGTGATTTTTCTGAGCTAGAGGACGAATCCCATCAGCATTGAGCATGCTTAAACCATTCCAGGCTTTATACACCTCTATCAGATCACCTCGCTGGTGCCTAGTCTCCAGACACTGTAATTTGCAAAACTTAAGCCTTTCCTCGTAAGAGCACCCCTTTGTTCCATTCACTAATCTTGTTGCCCTTCACTGTACTCGTTCCAGCAGCTCTACATTCTTCTTGAAATGAGGCCTCCAGACCTGTATACAGTACTCTAGGTGTGGCCTGACCATTGCCTTATACAATGGAATAATCACCTCCTTATCCCTGCTGGAAAAATTCCTGTATATCATTGACAATACTCCATGAGCTACTCTTGCAGCCCGTCTGCACTGCTCAGAGAACTTCATATCTGCCTGCACAATCACCCCCAAGTCCCTTTCATTCTCTACCACTGTCAGTGTAGTACCACAGAGTTGATACGTTGCCCTGGGGTTGCTGTTTCCCATGTGTAGTACTTTACATTTGTCAATGTTAAACTTCATTTGCCACCTCTCAGCCCATCTGCTCAACCTTTCCAGATCCTGTTGCAGCAGTGTAGTGTCAGTAGTGTCCTTGACAACCCTGCCAACCTTTGTATCATCTGCAAACTTGGACATTAAGCTTGATATACCATCATCAATATCATTTATAAATACAGAAAACAATAATGGACCCAACACTGAGCCCTGAGGGACTCCACTAATAACATTAGTCCATGATGAGCAGTGTCCATTGATTACCACTCTCTGTCTTCTCCCACTCAACCACCCCTTTATCCATAGCAGCAATTTGCCTCCAATGTCACACTGCTCCAATTTGTGTAGCAGTCTTCCATGTGCAACAGTATCAAAAGCCTTTCTAAGATCCAAGTATATAATATCAAAGTTATTCCCTGCATCCAGTTCTTTTGTGACTGCATCATAGTATCCAATCAAGTTGGTCAGGCAAGACTTCCCCTTATCAAAACCATGCTGTGTCTGAGCTATAACTGAAGTCTTGTCTAAATGATCCTGCAGTGCTTCTTTAACCAGTGCCTCCATTAATTTTCCTGGAACAGAAGTTAAGCTCACAGGTCTATAGTTACTTGTGTCAGCCTTTGATCCTCCTTTGTGAATTGGGGTCACATTTGCACATTTCCAGTCTATGGGTACCTCCCCTGAGTCCAAGGAAGCTCTCATAATTATGGCTAAGGGTTTGCTTACTTCCTTTGCTGCCTCCTTTAATATAACTGGATAGATACCATCCACCCCGGGTGCCTTTCTTGTGTTTATCTTCAACAGTTTCTCCTCCACTTTACTCCCAGTTATTTCAAGATTCTGTAGCTTACTGCTAGAGTTGAATACACCTCTGGCATTCCCCTTGCTGAATAACTCCTCATGTGTGAATGTCGATGCAAAATATTCATTTAGTTTGTTAGCAACTACCTGAGCAGGATCATCAACAGTTGACCCATCAATATCAAGTGGACCAATCTGATTCATCCCCTTCCTTCTAGAGTTTACATAAGTAAAGAACTCTTTGCTGTTTTTCTTTGCATCCCTTGCCAAGGATTTCTCGTAATCTGCCTTCGCCTTCCTAACCTCCTTTGTAACTTGGTTGCATATCAACTTGTATCTATCATAGGCTTCTGTGTCATGTGTTAATTTGTAAGTATCCCATGCATTTTTCTTCTCTGCCATATGCCTCATTAGTTCATCTGACATCCATTTTGGCCTAAACCTTGAACAATATTTCTTAGTTGGTATGTAAAGCCTAGTAGCTTCCAAGATATGTTCTTTGAATGCTTCCCATTTTGAATTTGCTGTTGATGAACTCATCTTGAATGCTTCTGTTCAATTAAATGGTTTTAATCACTTTCTTGTTTTTAATTTCAGCTGTATAATTTATCTTTTAATCCTCCTGTTTTAAAAAAAATGGCAAAATGTGTGGAAAGTGTCTACTTCTCCTAATGAGAATTATTATTATTTCATTTTTATTCTCTTTATTCAACCCATTACAGCCTATCAGATGGATGGAGGCTTTATAAAATTTAATTATGGTTTGGCACTTGTGCCAAAATTTTTGAGTAGGGAATCTAAACCTAAATTTCTTATATTATTATTATTATTACTCTTATATTATTTCTCCATGATTGGGCATTCCACCTCATGACAGATATTTCTTCCAAGTACACAAGGTAGTTGTTGTTATCTCTGGTGTTACTGTTGGTCGTTGTTCAGGATTGCGACTTTCTGGAGTTCCATGTAGGTGTTCGCTGGAAGATCTATTGCTGTTAGGCTGTTATAGGGTCTTTGGAACCATACTTGTGATTGACATGATAATCGGGATGGTCGTTACTTTTTTTAGCATTAGCATTAGCATTAGTAGAGGCATTTGATGCAAGAAAGCAAGCTTATGCAGCATCAGCCTAAAAAAAAAAAAAAAACCCACTTCCACTTCACCCCTCTGTTCGTTCAAAATACCTGTCCAGCTGAGCCTTAAACTTATTTAGGCTATCAACCTCCACCACAAGGGATGGAAGTCTGTTCCACCAACCAACCACCCGCTGGCTAAAGGCAAATTTCCGCACATCGATCCTACATCTGTCTTTCCTCAATCTGAATTTATGCCCTCTCAGGTGATTATTCTGAGCTAGAGGAAGAATCCCATCAGCATTGAGCATGCTCAAACCAATCAAGGCTTTATACACCTCTATCAGATCACCTCGCTGGTGCCTAGTCTCCAGACACTGTAATTTGCAAAACTTAAGCCTTTCTTCGTAAGAGCACCCCTTTGTTCCATTCACTAATCTTGTTGCCCTTCTCTGTACTCGTTCCAGCAGCTCTACATCCTTCTTGAAATGAGATCTCCAGACCTGTATACAGTACTCTAGTTGTGGCCTGACCATTGCCTTATACAAGGGAATAATCACCTCCTTATCCCTGCTGGAAAAATTCCTGTATATCATTGACAATACTCCATTAGCTACTCTTGCAGCCCATCTGCACTGCTCAGAGAACTTCATATGTGCCTGCACAACCACCCCCAAGTCTCTTTCATTCTCTACCACTGTCACTGTAGTACCACAGAGTTGATAGGTTGCTCTGGGGTTGCTGTTTCCCATGTGTAGTACTTTACATTTGTCAATGTTAAACTTCATTTGCCACCTCTCAGCCCATCTGCTCAACCTTTCCAGATCCTGCTGCAGCAGCATAGTGTCAGTAGTGTCCTTGACAACCCTGCCAACCTTTGTATTTGTACTTGTTGTACTTGTTGCATATCTCTTTGATCTCCTGTCTTAGGTTTGTGTAATTCCTGATTTTTTCCACATGGGTTTTCTGCAGGTTGCCAGTGTTGGGTTCTGCTATGTCAATCAGATAGGTATCCTTTCTGATGGAGGTTAAGGGTTATTATAATTTCTCCCTGATTGGAGCATTCCACTCCATGACAGGTACTGCTACCAAGTACACAGGGTAGTTGTAATGTCTGATGTTACTGTTGATCAAGGAACTCTGACTATCCTACAGGTGTTCAGCATTGTAACTTTCTGGAGTTCTTTGCAGATGTTCTCTGGGAGCCCTATTGCCGCTAGGCTGCTATGTAGGTTGTTGACACGATGATCGGAATGGTCGTTACTTCTTGCATATGCCACATCTCCTTGACTTTATGTCTCTGGTTCGTGTAGTTCCTAAATTTTTCCTCATGGGTTTTCTGGACATTCCTAGTGTTGGGAGCTGCTGCGTCAATCAGTTAGGTAGCCTTTTCCATCTTGTCCACAAAGGTTATGTCCGGTTTGTTGTGTGGGATGGTCTTATCCATAATTATGGTTCAGTTCCAGTACCGCTTGTGGGTTGGGGGTCCCTAGTACTGCCTGGGGTACTGCCTGTATGGTACACTTTCTTTGGCAACTGGTATTTCTTTGCTAGCTTCTGATGTATTATTCTGGCTATTGATGTGATCTTGATGGAGATTATTGTAGTGTTGTCCTTGGAGTGCCTTCTTTGCTAATCTCTCTAGCTTCATGTTGCTGTTTTCTGTTGCTCTATCAGGGCCCCTTCCTCCCTCTTTCCGAGCTACTGTTAGTCTCTCCACTGCTGACTTTGGGTAGTGTTGGGGGCTCTTGGTCATCATTGTCCCTGTCTTTTGCATGATATCTTTTAGCTCAGTGTTAGTCCAATATATGACCCCAAAGGAGTATGTTAGTACTGGAGCTGCATAGGTGTTTATGACTTTAACTGTTCCCCTTCTGTTCAGTTTTGCTTTCAGCAGGCCTCTGAGTCTCTGATGATGTTTTTCGGTTAGGCACTTCATGATTTCCTTGTGCTGTAACTGCTGAGCCTGCATCACCCGTAGGTATTTGTTGAACTCTCCTACTGTCATAGCTTCGATCTCTTTACCAGTTAGCAGCTGGTAGTTTCGGAATGACTAATTTTACCTGGTGCAGTGCATGCGTCTTGCACTTGTGTAGACCAAATTCCATCCTGATCTCCTTGCTGAATTCTTCTGTGATCTGGAGTAGTTGCTGGAGTTGCTTCTTGGTAGCCATGCAGAGCTTGATGTCATCCATGTACATCAGGTGGGTGACGGTGTACTGGTTCTTTGAGGTTATATCCATACTTGCTGCCATTAAGCACGGTGGATAGTGGGTTGAGTGCCACAGTGGGCTCAGAGAATCTCCCTGAAAGATTCCTCTTCTTTATTATTATTATTATTATTAGCCATATGGTGAAAGGAAGCCTGAGGCTTATGCTGCACGGGCCAAAAAAAAAAAAAAAAAAAAAATTTTTCCCTATTACCCTGTGAGAGAGAGAGAGAGAGAGAGAGAGAGAGAGAGAGAGAGAGAGAGAGAGAGAGAGAGAGAGAGAGAAGTAGAAAGGAATAACCAAGAAAAAAAAGAAAGATGATATCCGGCTCAGGACCCTGGGTGTGCCAAGCCCATACTCGCCTGATGTGAGCCCCTGACGGTTCTGATGGAGATTGGTCTGGTTGTGATTTTCATGGTGGTACTCCATTTTGCCATTGTTGCTCCTAGGAAGTTCGTCACTATTGGATTGACCTTGTAGATCTTCATTGTCTCTATTAGCCAGCTATGAGATATGGAGTTGAAGGCCTTGCGATAATTGATGTAGACTGTATAGGTTGTGCTGCTACTTTTAGGCTTGCTCCATAGCTGTGGCATCTACGGTTAATTGCTCCTTGCATCCTTTGCTTCTCCACTTGCATCCTTTGCTTCTCCACTTGCATCCTTTCTGCTGTTTGGCAATTATGTTCTGACTCTCCAATTGGTCTGATATCTTCTTGGTTATGCAGCTAGTCAGGATCTTGTATATCACTGGAAAGCAGGTGATTCGCCTGTATTTTTCCAGGTTTCTTGTATCTTCATCTTTAGGCTTCAGATATGTGACTGCTTCAGTGAGAAACTTTGGGATTGTCTCCGGGTGCCTTATGATTCGAGTGAACTGCATCGCTAGGTGCTTGTGTGTGCAATTGAGCATGTTATCAATTCCTGTGATTCGCCAGTTTTGAGTATTCCTAATCGACTGTTTTACTTCCTCCTCTCGAATCTGCCACTCTCTCATCTCTTGTACGTTCTTGATTTTCTTCCATTCTACTTCTATCCAGGGGGGCTCGGCTGTTATGTCTTACTTCACTGTTCCAAATATTTCCCCAGAACTCCTCGATCATCGTCTTCTTCTCTTGATTTCTCATCTTCACCCAGTTTCCTGTAGAAGGCTCTTTGGTCCTCATCGAAGATTTGGTTGTTTATTTTCCTCTGGGAGTTCTCTTTTTATTGGTGTTGTCTCTTCCTGATTGCAAGGAGGTTCTGCTTCTGTGTGTCCACGTATACTCCTATTCTCTGATTTCTGGTCTAATGTTCGCTGTTGATGCTGTCTCTCTTGAGGATGCTCTTTACCTTTCCAAACAATTTCTTACTTCTATTATCCTGTTGGTACTGAGTCAATTGACTTATTTTAACTCTTAATTCTTCTATCTCCTGCTGAAGTCTTCTTTCCATATTCCTTCTATTTTTGTATCCTTTCCATATTCCTTCTATTTTTGTATTCTTTCCATATTACTTCAATTTTCGATTCTGCTGCTGGTCTCTCATTTCTTTTCCATTATTCCTAGTGGCTACTATGGCAGCACAGTATACAGCTGTGTGGATAGCCTCCAGCATTGCACCATTGTTGTCAAGGTACTGTGTATTATTTCCACTTGTCTGCTATTCTGGATATCATGACTTTGTCTCTTTCCACTTCAGCTACTTTGGGTTGTATTTCTTCTTGCTGTTCCTTCTCTGGTTCCATATTGACCATATTCTTTGTTCTTTGTAGTTGTTCGCTCACATCCTGCTTGATTTTTTCCTAGATGGCTGGAGCTATTAGGTTCTTTGTGATGATGGTTGGATTAGCGGACCAAAGAAGGTCTGCTAATCCAACGATTAGCGGACCTTCTTTGGTCCGCTAATCGTTGTTCGGTGACCTGAATATCCGGGAATCATTCCAACCACTTGGTATGTAGTCGCCGCTTGTACATTGTCATATTGGTCTCTAGCCTGGTTATTTCATAGTATGCTCGTATGATGTACATATTCATTTCGATGCTCCGCTTCATGTGTTGCCGCCTTTTTCCTTCCTGGGTGGTCACTAGTGCAGTTGCTTAGGAAGCACATCCAGTTGGTGGGGCTGGATGGTTTTGCCCTTCTCTTATTATTATTATTATTGCTCTTATATTATTTCTCCCTGATTGGGGGTTCTACCATGTGACGAGTATTGCTACCAAGTACACAGGGTGGTTGTTGTTATGTCTGGTGTTACTCTTGGACAAGGAACTCTCTGACTATCCTACAGGTGTTTAGGATTGCGAATTTCTGGAGTTTCTTTTAGGTGTTCACTGGGAGACCCATTGCTGCTAGGCTGCTAGGTAGGATCTTTGGCACCATACCTGCGGTTGACACGATGATCGGAATGGTTGTTACTTGTTGTATATGCTACATCTCTTTGATCTCCTGTCTTAGTTTCGTGTACTTCCTGATTTTTCCCCATGGGTTTTATGCAGGTTGCCAGTGTTGGGTACTGCTTATTATTATTAGCATATGGTGTAAGGAAGCCTGTGTCTTATGCTGCACCAGCCAAAAAAAAAAAAAAAAAAAAATGTACTCTCAGAGAGAGAGAGAGAGAGAGAGAGAGAGAGAGAGAGAGAGATAGAGAGAGAGAGAACAAGAATCAGAAATAGAAGGGAATCACCAAGAAAGAGAAGAATGATGATATCCAGCTCAGTGTCCTGCGTGTACCAAGCCCAAACTCACCAGATGTGACCCCTGGGGTATTGCTGACCAGATTTCTTCAAGAACTCCTATCTTCGTGCTGTTGAGTTGATAGTTTCATATCATAATTGAATTGAATTGCTTTTCCTAATTCTATTACAGAAGTGCATATATTAGTAAATTAAATTTTACTCTTATTTATAGGTCATCATAGAAGGAATTGTTGGTCTTTCTTCTGGATTTAATGGCTTCATTGCTATTGATGACATATCATTTACTAAGGAATGTAGTCTACTGAAAAGTAAGTATGAGAAACCTTTACTACCCAAAGGTTCATGTTTGTTATCAAAGGAAAACTAAAGAATATACCTTAATTTTAAATATTAAAATAATTTAAAGTTTAGTTTTCTGAAAGAAATTTAAAATATATGTGTTGAAAACTTGTGTGGAACAAATAGTCCTTCTTAAAGACTTTTTAAAAAGAGTATTTTATTGAAACATTTACTCATTGTTCTGCCAGGGATGATGGTGTTTCTGACTCTCTCTCTCTCTCTCTCTCTCTCTCTCTCTCTCTCTCTCTCTCTCTCTCTCTCTCTCTCTCTCTCTCTCTCTCCCCCCTTCCTTTTTCTTTGAGAAAAAGTTTTGAATTCTGCTTTATATGTATGATTACTTTAATTTTTATTAATGGGTTGCAATACTTGGCCCTCAGTCCCCAGTGGCTTTCACCCCCCCTCTTACGGCAGCGAGAGGATCAGAGTGGAAGCAGAGGGTGCTAATAATCTCTGGGTACGATCAGGCTGCCATGCACTGAAACTGAACTTGGCCTGTTACAACGTAAGATCGCTCATCGGTGAAGACAGGATACTAGAGCTGGAAAAGGAATTAGAAAATGTAAATTGGAATATCATTGGTTTGGCTGAAACAAGAAGAAGAAATGAATCACTTATAAGTTTATCAATTGGAAATCTGCTGTACACCAATGGAAACAGTGAAAGGAGTGAAGGTGGAGTTGGCTTTCTTGTTGACTTGATATAAGAAAACAACATTTTGGAATTCAAAAGTACATCACCAAGGGTGACAAGACTACTACTCAGGATTTCTAAGCGGTATAAGCAAAAGGTTATAATAATTTATGCACCAACATCGAGCCATGATGATGAAGAGGTTGAAGAAATGTACACCAAAATTGAGAGTCTTCTAGATGAACAGAAAACTCACTATACTATCATTATGGGGGACTTCAATGCTAAGATTGGAAAGAGACAAAACTGCACAGAAAGAGGAACTATAGGAAATTTTGGAATTGGTGAAAGAAATGAAAGAGGTGAAAGACTTGTGGAATTTGCAGAATCTAGAGGAATGTCAGTGATGAACACTTTTTTCAAGAAAACGGTGAATAGAAAGTGGACATGGAAGGGCACAAATGGATTAACAACTAATGCAATTGACTTCATCCTCACTAACAGAAGGTATATCATGAATGATGTTACTGTCCTGAACAAGGTAAATGTTGGAAGTGATCACAGAATGGTAAGATGCACATGATATAGATGTAAGAAAAGAAAGGAAAAAACTGACTCGAGTAAATAATATAAAGATTTTTGAGATAATAGAAGATGAGAAAAAGCAGTATGTACTGGAACTTAAGAACAAGTTTGAGTTTCTGCAGACTGTTAAGGCCAAGATATCGACGAGGAATATTACAACTTTCTGAAAGTGATAAAGCCCAAGAAAGCTATAGGTAAAAAGAAATCTAAAGAAGAAAAAATCAGTCAAGAAACACTTGTCATGAAGAGCAAGAAAAACACTGACAGGGAGAAAATTGAGAATTCTGAGTTATGCAAAGCCACTAGAAAGAAACTCAGAGAGGACATAAGAAAATTTAACACAAGAAAAGTAGAACAAGCATTAAGGGAAAATAAAGGATTTAAATCAGCAGTCATGAGCAGTAATACAGAAAGACAAATGATACTGAAACTGAAGAATAGCAATGGTGTACTTATGAATAGCAGAGAAGGCATAATTCAAATAGCAGAGTACTACTATAAAGAGTTATGCAAGGAGCGAGGGAATGATGCCAGCAGTGGGGAAGATGGATCACAAATTAGTAACACATACAACATACCTGATATCCTTCCTTCCTTATGAGGTAGTAGTGGCATGTGATGCAAGAAAGCAAGTGTATGAGCTTATGCAGCATCAGCCAAAAAAAAAAAAAAAAAATCACACCATTCCCTCCAAACGCCTGTCCAGTTCCTCCTTAAATTTATTTAACCTATCAACTTCCACAAGGACAGATGGAAGTTTGTTCCAGCAATTAACCACCTGCTGGCTAAAGGCAAATTTCCGCACATCTATTCTACATCTGTCTTTTGTTAATTTGAATTTATGCCCCCTTAGGTTTGTAATCTGAACAAGTGGAAGGATCCCATCAGAATTCAGCTTGCTCAATCCATTCAAGGCCTATACATCTCAATCAGATCACCACGCAGGTGCCTAGTCTCCAGCCACTGCAATTTGTAGAACTTAAGCCTCTCTTGGTAAGAGGATCCCTTCATTCCCCCTCACCAATCTTGTTGCCCTTCTCTGTTCATGCTCAAGCAAATCTATATCCTTCCTACAATGAAACCTCCAGACCTGTATGCGGTACTCAAGGCGTGGCCTGACCATTGCCTTATACAGAGGGACAATCACCTCCTTTTACCTTCAAAGCAGGTAGACCATGCTTTGAAGAAAATGAAGAATCAGAAAGCTCCAGGGGAAGATGAAGTTACTGTAGAGTTGTTAAAATTGGGAGGAAGATACATGACACAAAAGCTGGCAAGACTCTTCACAAAATACATTAGAAAAGGTGTGGTGCCTAAGGAGTGTAATAATGCAATCATAGTTTTGCTGCATAAGAAAGGAGATAAATCAGAAATTGGAAATTATAGACCAATTGGCTTGTTATCCCATATCTACAAGTTGTTCGCAAGGGTCATTACTAACAGATTAGAAAGAATACTTGATGGGAATCAACCAAAAGAGCAAACTTGCTTTAGGACCGGATTCTCAACTATGGATCACCTTCACGTAATGTCACAGCTAATGGAGAAGGCAAATGAATATAAAACACCATTATGCCTGGCATTTGTGGATTATGAAAAGTCATTTGAATCCATATAGCATAAGGAAATGTTTCAGGCGCTGGAAAGACAAGGCATAGATACCCCATATATTATGATTTTTAAGAAAATATATGACAATGCTACCTCCTTTATTAGACTAGACAAAGACAGTAGCAAATTTAAAATTCAGAATGGAGTTTGACAAGGAGACACAATATCTCCGAAGTTGTTTACAAGGAGTCAATGTGAATGGAGAGTACCTAAACCATTTAAAATTGGCAGATGACATTGTGGTCATAAGCCACGATGCCAAAGAATTAGAGGAAAATTTTAATCAGTTATGCAGAGTTAGTAAGGATTTTGGACTAAAGATGAATACGGTCAACACAAAAGTAATGATGAACAAGTATGCAACAGAAAGGGATATAATGATTGATGGAGCAGTAATTGAAAAGGTGGAGTCATTTACCTATCTGGGACAAGTCATTAGCTGTAATAATGATAAATGGCTGCAAGTCAAAAAAAGAATAAATTTTTGGGTGGATTGCATTCAGGAAATATAGTCACATACTGAGGAGCAATATCCCAATTTGTCTGAAACATAAAATAATGAACCAATATATACTCCCCACCATGACTTATGGAAGTAAAACTTGGGCACACCAAAAGAATGGAAGAGAAACTGAGAACTACACAGCGAAGAATGGAACGAATTATATTGGGAATCAGACTGTTAGATAAGAAGAGAAACACATGGATTAGGCAGCAAACTCAAGTAAAGGACATTCTTATCAAAACTAAAGAACTAAAATGGTCTTGGGCAGGACACATAGTTCGAAGACATGATGACAGATGGACTAAGAAAATAACAGAATGGTTCCCAAGAGGAGCTAAGAGAATACCTGGAAGACAACAATGGATATGGACAGATGAAATTCATGAGTTTGTGAGTAGTAAATGGATGGCCATTGCACAAAACAGGAGGAACTGGAAATTTGCTGGAGATGCTTTCATCCTGCAGCAGATTGAAAATGGCTGATAATGATGATTACTTATTAAATCTGAATTTTTATTTTTAATGAAAATTTAAAAATTCTGAAATGTTGTGATTGTTATTCTTCTTATTTTTGAACGAAACGTGTATTAGTTCTGCTGAAATATGGTAATATTAGTTTTTTTTTCATATACCATTGTAGCTGTCTGATCAAGGGCAAGGGTACAGATCTCACACTTGAATGATCATGATTCAAGTGCATAGTGATATCATTACTAAATATTGTGAAAAAAATTCATGTTATTTACTCTGACTTTTAAAATTCTATGACCTTATGTGTTTATCCTGGAGTATAAACAGAAAATTCATGTGTATATATTTATTGTATACCATATTTTATATCTTAAATACTTTGTTACTTTTTACCATTATTCTCATTATATTTGTATACACTGTAATTTGAGGTGTCATCTATATTATGTTTTTTAAAATAAATAAATAATAATAATAATGATGTTAATGATTAGCCATTAACATCATTATTATTAATAATGGTTACAATACACGGCCACCAATATCATGGACCTGGGTTCGAATCCAACTATCATGGGTGGGGGATTGCAAATGTCACTTCTTTGGACTTACCTCTCCAAAGATTGAAGTGATGACTGAGGCAGAGGATGGTGCCATCTGGTGTCACTACCATAATTACCACCCATCACTGGATGTCAAAGCTAAGCAGGCCCATCTCCATAACTGGATGAGGATGAGAAGTAGAAATATTGAACATACTGCATCAGGTGTGGTGCAGGATAAACTCACTCGTATTCAAGCCTCAGGTAAAGGAGTAAGTTGGCAAATTTGGAGAGAGTCTCCCATGGACGAGAGTGGAGCAAGTGTTGCTGTCTCCTATATGGCTACCTGAACTGAAAGGCAAGACCATACAGGCCAAATAACTGGAAGTGCTTCCTGTGCAGCTATGCTAGTGACTATCCAGGAGGGAAGAAGAAGCCAATTCATGAAGTGGAGCATCAAAATGAATATGTTCATAATGCAAGCATACTACAAAGTAACAAAGATAGAGACAAATGATAGCGAAAAGATAGAGTAACAAAGATAGAGACAAACATGACAGTATATAGGACGAAACTACACACCAAGTGATTGGAATGTTTCCGACTGTTCTGAACAGCAAATAGCAGACCGGAGATGGACCATCTTCAAGGAGAACCTGATAGTTACCACAACCTTCAAAAAATAAAGCAGGATGTGAGCGACTATCTGCAAAGAATAATGAATATGGACACAATGGAACCAGAACTGGAAAAGAAACAGCAGTACAAGAACTACAACAAAGAGCAGCTGAAGTGGAAACAGACAAGATTGCAATATGCAGAATAGAAGAAGAGTAGAAGAAATCCCTAGCAGAATTTGAGTTATTGGAGCCCACAAAGACCCATACCATACTGAAGGAGAAACCCAGCAGAATTCTCTTGCAAGTCACAGGCCACCCAATAAGCAATAATACCAGATTATCTCAATAACAACCGAACCATCCGAACAGCCAATTACTGTGCTGTTGTACCAGCCACAGGGATGAACATAAGGGAAACCAGAGAGAAACATAACACAAAACACAACGAAAAGGAACCATTCGCCTGGGAAATAAAACTACAGCACAAGAGATGAGTGAAGATAGGCCTTATCAGAAAAGTGAAGAGCATCCTCAAGGAAGACAACATCCACAGCAAACACAAGACCTATAATCAGAGAATCGAAGCATAGCTTGAAACCTTCAAGCAGAAATTCCTGAAACTCAGCGAATGATGCCATTATAGAGAGAGAGCCCAGAGAAAAACAGAAAAGAGGATATTTAATGAAAACCAGAGAGCCTTCTAGAGGAAAAGTCAACAACAGGAGAAGGAAGGTAATGGGCCAACCAGAAGGTATGCAAGGAGTTACCCGTGAAGCAGCAAAGTTAGTTATGATGGCCATGCCCCCTGAATAGATCAAGAAAGGAAGAAAGCCATGAATGCATTAGCATTAGCATTAGTAGAGGCATTTGATGCAAGAAAGCAAGCTTATGCAGCATCAGCCAAAAAAAAAAAAAAAAACCACTTCCACTCCACCCCTCTGTTCGTTCAAAATATCTGTCCAGCTGAGCCTTAAACTTATTTAGGCTATCAACTTCCACGACAAGGGATGGAAGTCTGTTCCACCAACCAACCACCCGCTGGATAAAGGCAAATTTCCGCATGTCTATCCTACATCTGTCTTTCCTCAATTTGAATTTATGCCCTCTCAGGTGATTATTCTGAACGAGAGGAAGAATCCCATCAGCATTAAGCATGCTCAAACCATTCAAGGCTTTATACACCTCTATCAGATCACCTCGCTGGTGCCTAGTATCCAGACACTGTAATTTGCAAAACATAAGCCTTTCTTCGTAAGAGCACTCCTTTGTTCCATTCACTAATCTTGTTGCCCTTCTCTGTACTCGTTCCAGCAGCTCTACATCCTTCTTGAAATGAGGCCTCCAGACCTGTTTACAGTACTCTAGGTGTGGCCTGACCATTGCCTTATACAAGGGAATAATCACCTCCTTATCCCTGCTAGAAAAATTCCTATATATCATTGACAATACACCATGAGCTACTCTTGCAGCCCGTCTGCACTGCTCAGAGAACTTCATATGTGCTTGCACAACCACTCCCAGGTCCCTTTCATTCTCTACCACTGTCAGTGTAGTACCACAGAGTTGATACGTTGCTCTGGGGTTGCTGTTTCCCATGTGTAGTACTTTACATTTGTCAAGGTTAAACTTCATTTGCCACCTCTCAGCCCATCTGCTCAACCTTTCCAGATCCTGTTGCAGCAGCATAGTGTCAGTAGTGTCCTTGACAACCCTGCCTACCTTTGTATCTTCTGCAAACATCGACATTAAGCTTGATATACCCTCATCAATATCATTTATGAATACAGAAAACAATAATGGACCCAACACGGAGCCCTGAGGGACTCAAGTAATAACATTAGTCCACGACGAGCAGTGTCCATTGATTACCACACTCTGTCTTCTCCCCCTCAGCCACCCCTTTATCCACAGCAGCAATTTGCCTCCAATGCCACACTGCTCCAATTTGTGCAGCAGTCTTCCATGTGCAACAGTATCAAAAGCCTTTCTAAGATCCAAGTATATAATACCAAAGTTATTCCCTGCATCCAGTTCCTTTGTGACTGCATCATAGTATCCAATGAAATTGGTCAGGCAAGACTTCCCCTTAACAAAACCATGCTGTGTCCGAGCTATAGCTGAAGTCTTCACTAAATGATCCTGCAGTGCTTCTTTAACTAGTGCCTCCATTAATTTTCCTGGTACAGAAGTTAAACTCACAGGTCTATACATGCTTGTGTCAGCCTTTGATCCTCCTTTGTGAATTGGGGTGACATTTGCACATCTGCAGTCTGTGGGTACCTCCCCTGAGTCCAAGGAAGCTCTCATAATTATGGCTAAGGGTTTGCTTACTTCCTTTGCTGCCTCCTTTAATATAACTGGATAGATCCCATCCACCCCGGGTGCCTTTCTTGTGTTTATCTTCAACAATTTCTCGTCCACTTTACTCTCAGTTATTACAAGATTCTCAAGCTTACTGCTGGAGTTGAATACACCTCTGGCTTTCCCTTCGCTAAATAACTCCTCATGTGTGAATGTCGATGCAAAATATTCATTTAGTTTGTTAGCTACCTGAGCAGGATCATCAACAGTTGACCCATCGATATCAAGTGGACCAATCTGATTCATCCCCTTCCTTCTAGAGTTTACATAAGTAAAGAACTCTTTGCTGTTTTTCTTTGCATCCCTTGCCAAAGATTTCTCGTAATCTGCCTTCGCCTGCCTAACCTCCTTTGTAACTTGGTTACAGATCAACTTGTATCTATCATAGGCTTCTGTGTCATGTGTTAATTTGTATGTATCCCATGCATGTTTCTTCTCTGCCATATGCCTCATCAGTTCATCTGACATCCATTTTGGCCTAAACCTCGAACAATATTTCTTAGTTGGTATGTAAAGCCTAGTAGCTTCCAAGATAAGTTCTTTGAATCCTTCCCATTTTGAATTTGCTGTTAGTAACATCATCAGTTGGTCCCACTGTATAGAATTTAAATACTGTCACTGCATCATAATATTCGTCTTTGTCTCCCCCCCAAGCTAGCAGTTTTCCGACCCACCTAACACTGCCTCGATAGCATCAGCAAATATTCTTGCACCCTTTCTATTTAAGTGTATCCCATCCCTGTAGAAGCAATCTCTCCTGTTAACAAGTACAGTCCAGGCTGAAAAAAATTCTACCCCTTGAGCCTTGCACAATCTTTCCAGGGACGAATTGATCGACAATTCGTCCCTGGAAAGAGGGAGTATATGATCTCATCATATACTCCCTCCTATCGTGTCTGGGCAGAATTGCAGACACTTTGAAATTGAACCCTATTTCACGGCTTTTTTTTTTCAACAGTGACCTGTACTTGTTAAGCAATTCTGCCGGTCTCCTACTCTTGATATCATTAGTGCCAATGTGTACAACTATATCACCTTTTGTGCCCTTAAAAGATGATATCTGCTCTACAACGTGATCGACCTTTGCCCCTGGCAGACTTACCCTGGTCTTGTTCCACCTATCCTTTTTACAAAGCATGTTCCCCCTTTCCCTGACAATAGAGTCACCAACAACTACTAGTTCCTTTGGGACCAGCGCATTCTGCCTTGGGGGTTGCCGCTGTGTTGCGCAATGACCAAGTGCCAGCTCTGGCATTGATCTGGTCAGCTGAGAGCTTGATGCACCCCCTCAATTTAGTTCCTTCGAGGGCATCCATCCTGTCCTTCAAGCTCTCATATAGGCCCATAAGAACGCTGAGTTGTTGCCTGATTTCGATACACTCCTTGCATCGTGCACACACAAAGCCATCCCCCATGGCAATATCATGTCCCGTACCTGAATGCTCCACAAACATCATGCAAGCTGTGCATTTTAGAAGGCTGTGATTCAGAAGGCAACTGCCCCCCCCCCCTCAGTTCTCCTCTTAGCCACAGCACTTCCATTAGCTTGAGCCTTTTGTTTTGCTGCTCTGGTCTGAGTCATGTTTCTTTTAATTTAAATAAAATTTCAATTTCAGTTTATAACCCTATATTATCTCCCAACACAGTTATAACGGGATATATATTTTTTAGTGTCAAGTATTAATTATCTCCGAGTTCCCTTTATATAACTTCCGTATCAGTTATGTATTAATTAATTACGTTACGTTTGTAATCTAAGTTGGTATATGTATTTAGTTAAAAGTACAATTTAAATGTCAACGAAGTTCAAGAAGTTTAATAGATTTTACCGATCACTGAAAATATTATAACCTATTCTACACTAACGCCAGCTAGGTTCGATATATGACGATCCTATGACAAAGACAGAGGCGGAAAGTTACGAACGGTAATCTATGGACACTTAAGTATTAATTAACATTCAAATCTCGCTGTCTCAATTCCGAATAAACTAACGATCCTTACTAGGTCTATAAGCTACTTACAAAAAATAATTTGATGTAAAAAATATTCAATAAGCGGCTAAATATGACTAAAAAAAAAAAACGTTTATACTCTTACCGATACTTTTATGCAATTGCAAGGCCGAGTAAAGAATAAATACACCAAATTAATCAGAAAATCACAAAATAATGCTATACTACTAAATTTAAATCAAAAGTTTTTGAAAAACAATAATTTCAAATCAATAAATAAGAAAAATCCACTTAGCGGCTTTGAACACGTCTGGCCCCTACTAGCCTCGTCAGCAGACATCCCAATGCACAAGAGATGGCAGAATGGGAGATACAGGAGGAAGATGTACAACGGTTGATTAGGAAATCCGACAACTGGCAAACTCTAGAAATAGATAATATCCAAAACTACTGGTACAAGAAGTTCAGCTGCACACATGGGCATATAGCATGCAGTTCTACCAGATAATAATGCACCCTGACAAAATCCCAGAGTCTCTGACTCAAGGAATCACCGGCCTTAAGGCTAAAGACAGACACCATGCAGCCTGGCAAAGTATAGAATAGAACAAATCTCCTGTCTCCCAACAATGTACAGAATCCTGACCAGCTGCATAACTAAAAAGATATCAGACCACTTGGAGAGCCAGAACATCATAGCTGAGCAGAAGAAGAGATGTAAGCAGATAAGTAGAGAATTCAAGAAGCATCGACACTGCAGCTATGGAGCAAGCCTACAAGAAGAATCATATCCTGTACACAGCCTACATGGACTAACACAAGGCCATCAACTCTGTGCCACATAGCTAGCTGATAGAGACACTGATGATCTAGAACGTCAACCCAGCACCTGCACGTTTCCTAGCAGCAACCATTGCAAAATGGAGGCCCACCATCAAGGTCGAAAACATCATTACACATTTTGCATACTAATGCTAATGCTCCACAAACATCATGCAAGCTGTGCATTTTAGAAGGCTGTGATTCAGAAGGCAACTGCCCCCCTCAGTTCTCCTCTGAGCCACAGCACTTCCATTAGCTTGAGCCTTTTGTTTTGCTCGGGAGTACTGGTATTTGGGGAGTACAACATCTACAGAAAGGATAGACAGGATAGGAAGGGGGGAGGGGTTAGGCTATTAGTTAAGAAACATATAAAAACCAAGGAAGTGAAGCCAGTCGACATCGCTGGACAGTGCAGTGTTGAGTCAGTTTGGTGTGATATAAGCATTGGGAGATCAAAATTGAGAGTAGGAGTGTGCTATAGGCCTAATGACTCTGATGAGTATAATAAGAAACTGTACAGGGAAATAGAGCCAGTAAATCAGAGAGTCTTATAATGGGAGATTTTAATTTCCCAGATATTGACTGGAATTTGGGGGCTGGTTACTCACACACTAGCAGGGCTTTTGTGGATTTATTGGATGATTGTTTTCTACATCAGCATGTTCGGGAGGCAACTAGAGGGAGTAATACCCTTGATTTGATTATCAGCAGTGATTCTTCATGCATTAAGAATCTGCAGATAAATGAACCACTAGGTGGCAGTGATCACAGTGTGCTGAAGTGGGATTTACTCAAAGAGGTAACTACCATTAGGGGAAAAGGGAAGGATTATTGCTTCCGTAAATGCGACTACGATGGACTGAGACAGTATTTAAATTCTATACAGTGGGACCAACTGATGATGTTACTAACAGCAAATTCAAAATGGGAAGGATTCAAAGAACTTATCTTGGAAGCACTAGGCTTTACATACCAACTAAGAAATATTGTTCAAGGTTTAGGCCAAAATGGATGTCAGATGAACTAATGAGGCATATGGCAGAGAAGAAAAATGCATGGGATACTTACAAATTAACACATGACACAGAAGCCTATGATAGATACAAGTTGATATGCAACCAAGTTACAAAGGAGGTTAGGCAGGCGAAGGCAGATTACGAGAAATCCTTGGCAAGGGATGCAAAGAAAAACAGCAAAGAGTTCTTTACTTATGTAAACTCTAGAAGGAAGGGGATGAATCAGATTGATCCACTTGATATTGATGGGTCAACTGTTGATGATCCTGCTTAGGTAGCTAACAAACTAAATGAATATTTTGCATCGACATTCACACATGAGGAGTTATTCAGCAAGGGGAATGCCAGAGGTGTATTCAACTCTAGCAGTAAGCTACAGAATCTTGAAATAACTGGGAGTAAAGTGGAGGAGAAACTGTTGAAGATAAACACAAGAAAGGCACCCTGGGTGGATGGGATCTATCCAGTTATATTAAAGGAGGCAGCAAAGGAAGTAAGCAAACCCTTAGCCATAATTATGAGAGCTTCCTTGGACTCAGGGGAGGTACCCATATACTGGAAATGTGCAAATGTCACCCCAATTCACAAAGGAGGATCAAAGGCTGACACAAGTAATTATAGACCTATGAGCTTAACTTCTGTTCCAGGAAATTAATGGAGGCACTGGTTAAAGAAGCCCTGCAGGATCATTTAGACGAGATTTCAGTTATAGCTCGGACACAGCATGGTTTTGTTAAGGGGAAGTCTTGCCTGACCAATTTGATTGGATACTATGAAGCAGTCACCAAAGAACTGGATGCAGGGAATAGCTTTGATATTATATACTTGGATCTTAGAAAGGCTTTTGATACTGTTGCACATGGAAGACTGCTACACAAATTGGAGCAGTGTGACATTGGAGGCAAATTGCTGCTATGGATAAAGGGGTGGTTGAGGGGGGAGAAGACAGAGAGTGGTAATCAATGGACACTGCTCATCATGGAATAATGTTATTAGTGGAGTCCCTCAGGGTCAGTGTTGGGTCCATTATTGTTTTCTGTATTTATAAATGATATTGATGATGGTATATCAAGCTTAATGTCCAAGTTTGCAGACGATACAAAGGTAGGCAGGGTTGTCAAGGACACTACTGATCCTGCTGCAACAGGATCTGGAAAGGTTGAGCAGATGGGCTGAGAGGTGGCAAATGAAGTTTAACATTGACAAATGTAAAGTACTACACATGGGAAACAGCAACCCCAGAGCAACGTATCAACTCTGTGGTACTACAGTGACAGTGGTAGAGAATGAAAGAGACTTGGGGGTGGTTGTGCAGGCACATATGAAGTTCTCTGAGCAGTGCAGATGGGCTGCAAGAGTAGCTAATGGAGTATTGTCAATGATATACAGGAATTTTTCCAGCAGGGATAAGGAGGTGATTATTCCCTTGTATAAGGCAATGGTCAGGCCACAACTAGAGTACTGTATACAGGTCTGGAGATCTCATTTCAAGAAGGATGTAGAGCTGCTGGAACGAGTACAGAGAAGGGCAACAAGATTAGTGAATGGAACAAAGGGGTGCTCTTACGAAGAAAGGCTTAAGTTTTGCAAATTACAGTGTCTGAAGACTAGGCACCAGCGAGGTGATCTGATAGAGGTGTATAAAGCCTTGATTGGTTTGAGCATGCTCAATGCTGATGGGATTCTTCCTCTAGCTCAGAATAATCACCTGAGAGGGCATAAATTCAGATTGAGGAAAGACAGATGTAGGATCGATGTGCGGAAATTTGCCTTTAGCCAGCGGGTGGTTGGTTGGTGGAACAGACTTCCATCCCTTGTAGTGGAGGTTGATAGCCTAAATAAGTTTAAGGCTCAGCTGGACCGGCATTTTGAACTAACAGAGGGGTGGAGTGGAAGCGGTTTTTTTTTTTTTTTTTTTTGTCTGATGCTGCATAAGCTTGCTTTCTTGCATCAAATGCCTCTGCTAATGCTAATGCTAACAACAGATACCCATCAGAATGGGAATTTTCCAGGAAGATGCATCGAGCCCACTCTGGTTCTGTCTAGCACTTGACCCACGATGCACCATGCTTAATAACAGAAAGTATGGATATATATACCCTGAAAAAAGGGAGCAAGAACCTCTCTCACATGATGTACACGGATCACATCAAAATCTATATCACAACCGATAATGAACTCCCACGCCTACTCCTGATCATCGAAGAGTTCATTCAGGATGCAGGACTAGACAAATACAAGATCCATGGATTGGATTGAGGACATCCAGTTTGATGAAAGTACTAACTGAAGACCGGTTAAGAGTTCGAAGCTGGGACACAGGGAGAGATACAAATATCTGGGGATGATTGAGGCTCACCAGAGACTGTGAAGCCTGCTAAAATCAGAACTGAATGGCAGGAATATCATCACAGCCATAAACACTTATGCAGTCTCAGTATTAATGTAGTCATTCTGGATTATAGATTATTAACCAATATTGAGCTGGAGGAGATTATGACCAACCAGGTGCTAATACCATTCGAAGTTGGACATCGAGAGACTGACTATAGCCCATAAAGGAGGGAGGGGATTGACTGACCTCAGTGAACAAGAGAAGAAGCCGATTAAGAATCTGTGTGATTACTTCCAGGAAAACACAGTACCAATCTACCAAGTCATAGGAACATTAGAAAAATGGCCCACAAGATTCAACCTGAACAGGGAGACCACATTGACCACACAGACAGAAGAAACAAAGAGGGAAATATGGGCAGAGAAGTTACTCCATGGCAGACAGTACAATGACTTCCATCAAGACTATATAGATAGGTTTTCATCCAATGCTTGGTTCAAGAATGGTAGGCTCTTCCCTGAGACACAACGATTCATGCTCGCCATCCAAGACCAGTTGTTCAACACTAGGAACTACAGGAAGTTCATCACCAAGGTCCCTGAATAACATATTAAACATGTCAATGATGCCACCTGGAACCAGAATCAATCCGGCACATCACTCGAGGATGCTCACCCAGATGGAATACGCAACCACCTCCCCAGGATAATACACCAGAAGCTAGTACAAAATTACCAACTGATCAAAGAAAGTTTATCGTATTACAAATACAAGCCTCAGGCCATGTTAGAGACCTCTACTCACAGACTGTGTTAGGATTGGACTATAATAATGTACAAGATAATCTTGCCGAGACAACCTTCAACAACGAAAGGGAAATGGACACCTACCTGATCGATATAGCTGTGGCCAATACCAGCAACCTCCAAAAAACATATGAGGAAAAGATAAGTAATTACCATCCTGATTATTGTGTCAACCACCGGCATGGTGCTAAAGAGCCTCCATGAAGAACTTAATAATAGGCTTTTCAGACAACATTTACATGGAACTCCAGAAAGCTGCAGTCACGAACACCTGTAGGATAATAAGAGAGTTCCTCAGCCAACAGTTACAATGAGCAGTTACAAACAGATTCAACCAACCACCCCCATTCATTCGGTAGTAAAATTTATAATTTTCATTCGGTAGCAGTAAAATTTATAATTAGGAAAGCACACGATTTGCCAGGTGTTCCATATTGGTGATCTGATAGATGCAAGTTTGAATTATGCTGGAAAAAAATAAATAAATAATAAATAAATAAAAAAAAATAAAAAATGAAAAGTCACTTATTGCACCCACCTTTCCCCCCAGTTCCCAGTGATGGCTGATTCAGCAAGTTTCACCACCTGGTATCACTCTCAATAACTATCACCCATCACTGAATGCAAAAAGCCAAAGCTAAACAGGTCCATTTCCGTAGCTAGATGAAGCTGAGAAGTAGAAGTGTTGACCATACTGCATCACTTGTGTTTAGGACTTAGGCAGAGTTGACATTGGAGAAAGTGACAATGTCCCCTGTAGATACCACAATCATGGTTTCCACCCAGAAAAGAAGAAAAAACAACACATGAAGTGGAGCAGCAAATTCAATATGTTCATCATATGAGCATACACCGACAGGACAGAATTCATGGGATACCTGGTTCCTGGGCAACACGGTGCTGTCATCCCTCTTTAGTGAACGAATTCACCGCTTGGTAGTTATATAGGTACACTGTCTTCACATAGACGATAATTCAATGTCAGTATGGATAAACATTGTGAGTTAGCCGACTTTGAAAGAGGTATGATGGTGGGCCTGACACATGGAACACTCTCTCTCTTGGATGTGGTATAGAAATTGCACTATCCACTTTCGGTAGTACCAGGAGTGTATCAGAAATATGCCATTTCCAGAATAACATCTCATCATGGACAGCACTGTGGGCAGAGAAATGTGGGTGGATGAACATGGCTGTTAACATCGGTCTAGCATTTTTTCAGTCAACTGGAGAGCGACATTGGCACAAATCACCACTGACTTTGACGAGGGAGGTCCCAGAAACGTCTGCACCATAAGTATCAAGCAATCATTAGCCGCAATAGGTTATGAGAGCGGCCAACCCACCAGAATCCCATTGCTAACACAACAACATAGGACTCTATGCATTGGACCTTGGATGATTGCCGGCAGGTCTCTTGGTCTGCTGAATCCCATGTCCAGCTATTTTGAGAGCACGGGAGGGTGCATATATGGCAGAAACTGCACGAAGCTGCACCCATCATGTCAACAAGGAACTGTTTAGGCAGGTGGATGGTCAGTAATAGTTTGGGACATGTTCAACTAGTACACGTTGGGACCTCTGGTATGTCTAGATGCATCTCTGAATGGTTCAGATGTTATGTGTCCATCCTTGCAGATCATCTGCATCCCTTCATGGTTATCACCCACAGGGCAATGGACTCTTCCAGCAGAACAGTGCACCTCCCCACATTGCCGTGGTGACTAGAATATGGTTTGAAGAGCATTCCGCAGATTTTACCACCATTCCGTGGTGGTAAAATCTGCGGAATGCTCTCTGTTCACTGGACACCTGTGGAGCACCTTTGGGATGCTGTGGAAAGGTCCGGTACAGCTTTCAATTCTCCGTGCAGGAATGTGATGGAATTATGAACAGTGGTGCAGCAAGCAAGCAAGCAAGCATGGATGGAAATACATGTGGAACGCTTTTGTGAACTAATGGGCTCAATGCCTCCCCATGTGATGTTCCTTATCCATGCGAAAGACGGGCCTACTCATTACTAGGTTGGTATTCCATGATTTCTGTCCACTCAGTGTACTATGAAGTAACCATGCTAGAGATCAAAACAACAGTGTACAGGATCATTTGGTTGGAATAGCTGCTGACTGTTCAGATTGCTGAACAACGAATAGCACAAAGAACCTGATAGTTCTAGCAATCTTGTGAAAAACCAAGCAGGATGTGAGCAGTTGATTATAAAGCACAAAGAATATGGACACAACTGAACCAGAACTAGAGGAGGAACATCAACTATTGGAAATTTAATTTGGCGAAGGTAAAGAAAGCCAATACGAGAACGATGAGAAACGTCGGATAACTTACTTAGAAAATTAGTTTCCGGATACGGCACTCTAGCACTGCGCGCTCGGTAAACAGACAGTAGGTCTTATCAGTCTGGAGCATAGTCGAGAACGATATATTGATTGACAAGTAGGTGTGGCAAACAATGTGCAGATTGGTGCGCGAACACAACACACGATAACATCGGGTTATCGTGTGTTGTGTTCATTTTAGTAGCCCTCAGAAGCACTAATGGTAACTTGCCCTAATGAATTCTTTCCATAATGGTGAAAAAATTTCAGGTTACCTCCACTTGAATCCCTCCTGAAGTGGAGGGGGTAACCTAACCTTTTATCTTTAGATTCAGAGTCATATTTAGAAATACATTCATAAAAAAATATATTTTTTATATTTTTATTACTGTATTACTGTATTTTTATTTTCTTGTTCAATAATATGCCCTAATGGTGAAAAAAGGTCAGGTTACTTCCACTTGAATCCCATGGGAGCTTGAACCCCTCCAGAAATGGAGGGGGTAACCTAATGTTTATCATTTAGAATCATGTGGGCTAGCCATAAATTGTTTATTAACAAAATATTACTTTTTTATTACTGTACTTTTATTTTTAAAGACACTCGTGCAGAGATACACATGTATCATAACGTGTGTATCTGCATGCGTGTCTGTATATATATATAGTAAACAATAATTGTATTAAGAAGTTAATTAATCATTGGGGTGGAATGTGACTGTACAAAAAGGAAGATAACATAGCTTATGGATCAGGGATGCTGCATTAGCAAAACGTATCCTACAGCCATAATGTATATATATATATATATATAAAAGATAAGAAGTGAAAAGGCGACCAAAATAAGATAACATTGCGGTGTCTTTCACAATCTCAGGGTCATCATCAGAGGTCATCCACTGAAATTATGAAAAAGACTGCAATGTTCTTGCTTCTGTTTCCGACATGTTCTGTATGCTGGTGCACGTGAGCTGTTGCCACGTGTTGAGAATGAAATATTAAAATAATTTAAAATTTTGTGGTAAGAGTAGGTTTTCGTTCAGGGTCCTAACTATATGAACGGGTTTGCAACCCTGAACTACCCGAGCCCAACTACTTTTCTCTACTTCATTCATCTTTCTGCTCTACTGGCCACTACTTCTTATGTCCTGTGAGCCATTAGTCTACTGAACGCAATATGCGGGACACTACCTTCTTGCTTTACCCAATCTATTTTTTGCCTTAACAAAGTTTAGCTGCTTTTCACTGCTACTTTGTAAGCTATTATATTTCTCAACTATCCTGGGCAGTTTGGACATCATGTATTTAACTGTGTTTGTCACCACTTATTTAATTTCAATCTATACAGACACCATACCATAATTATTATAATTTTTTTTTTTTTTTTTTTTCACACCTTCTATCGCTAGGAGCTGCTAGCATACCCACACATTAATATACCGGCACGCCACCACCTTGGTCATTTGGTCAGTTTTACAAAGTAATGATAAGTACCTTTCTTCTTGCCTATTCCGATATTCAATACTTTAGTTTTTTCAGTTTTTCAATTCTTTTCACTTGCTTCTGTAAGGTCATCCATGATCTGTATGCACTACGTAATTTAACCACTTTTATTGGCACAATCTATTAGACCTTACTCTTACCGCAAAATTTTAAATAATTTTAATATTTCATTCTCAACACGTGGCAACCACTCACGTGCACCACAGTATACAGAACGTGTCGTAAACAGAAGCAAGAACATTGCAGTTTTTTCATAATTTCGGTGGATGACCTCTGATGATGACACTGAGATTGTGAAAGACACCGCAGTGTTATCTTATTTTGGTTGCCTTTTCATTTCTTATCTTTATTTTTAATTTCCTGTCTATTTCTTCTTCCTTTTCTTCTTCATACCATATATCGTTACATTCCTTATTCATTCAGTCGAGCTCACAGTGTATACCGTATATTCAATAGGTTTAAATCAAAGTCTTCTTCACATTTCTACCTATAATATACTTTATATACATATATATAAATAATGGCTTAAAAATTAAGATATAATAAATAAATAAATAAATATAAATATCGGAGGAAAAATGGGTGGTTTGGTTCTTTGATCTTTTTGCCTTTGCCACGATTTGTATAGCGATTGAAATGCAGCGATTCCATGACCATTATTGGCCTCGTGGTCCTCTGTCGATATGGGCATTATGGTCAGTCTATTATTTTGATATTATGTTTTTCTCTTAGTAGTTCTTTTCACCCCTTCTTGGTGATATTTCATGTTTTTCGGAACTGGTACCTTCGAGGGGGGTACCGCTAAATTATAATATAATTGGCATTATTTTAAATCTTATATTGGTTTTATTAATTGGATTTAAAGTGCTAAATTATATAGGGACTATTGGCTACTGTTTATGTCTTATTACCTTTACTTTCCCCTTCCTGTTGGTTTATTTTTTTATGTTATTTTTATGTTAATTTTCGCTCTACAGTTTTTGCTATACTACTGGCCTATGTTTTATTTTATTTTGAATTATCAGATATATATATAGAATCTTTCTTTCTTTTCTTATATTATTTCCTAACCTACCATTTAAGGTCAGGTTACGAAATATAATGAAAAATAAAGAAACCGTTTCCTTTTTTCGTAACCAAACCTAAATCAAAAGTATAGTAAAAACACTCATGAACTCCAAAATTCTGCTTTTAATAATGAGAAAAAAACATAATGAAGAACATTAAAATGAACAGAACGAAACTTTTATTAATTTAGTTTTCATCAAAAAATCAACCAACGTTTTATTTTCCTTACAAATTTCTTCCATCTGTTTACCGTTCATTACAAAACTATTATGCATCGTTCTTCACTCATAAATACATTATAATGCCAACCAATGATTACACAGTAGCTTGTCCTCTGTCGTGCCCACCACCAATCATTTCATCGTTTGCCACCCCTACCTGTCAATCAATATATGCTTCTCGATTTCGGCTCCAGACTGATAACACCTACCGTCTGTTTACCGAGCGAGCGGCGCTCGAGTCCGGTGTCAGGATTTTTCTAATTTTCCACATAAATTATCCAACGTTTCTCGTCATTCTCATGTTGGCTTTCCTTACCTTAGCCTTTAATTTTTATTAAAAATAATAATAAATGAACAAATATTAGCATTAGCATTAGTAGAGGCATACGATGCAAGAAAGCAAACTTAAGCAGCCTCAGCCAAAAAAAAAAAAAAAAACTCCCTCCCATTTGTTCAAAATGCCTGTCCAGCTCAGCCTTAAATTTATTTAGGCTATCAACTTCCACAACAAAAGATGGAAATCTGTTCCACCAATCAACTGTCCGCTGACTAAAGGCAAATTTCCGCACATCTATTCTACAACTGTCTTTCCTCAATTTGAATCCGTCCCCCTTCAGGTTCTTAATCTGAGCAAGAATCCCATCAGCATTCAGCTTGCTCAACCCATTCAAGGTCTTATACACCTCAATCTGGCACTCCCCTCATTGAATAACTTCTCATGTGTGAATGTAGATGCAAAATACTCATTCAGTTTACCACCTACCTGAGCACGATCATCAATAGTCAACTCATCTATGTTAAGTGGGCCAGTCTGATTCATTCCTTTCCTTCTAGAGTTTACATAAGTAAAGAACTCTTTACTGTTTTTCTTTGCATCCTTTGCCAAGGATTTCTCATAATCTGCTTTTGCCTGCCTAATCTCCTTTGTGACTTTATTACAGAGTAGTTTATATCTGCCATAGGCTTCTGTGTCACCTGATACTTTATATGCATCCCATACATTTTTCTTCTCTGCCACGAGCCTCATTAGTTCATCTGACATCCATTTAGGCCTAAACCTTGAACAGAAAAGCCTAGTAGCCTCCAAAATTAAGTCACTGAAGGCTTCCCATTTAGAATTCAACATTGATAACATCATCGGTTGATCCCACTGTACAGAATTTTAAAACTTTCTGAGACCCCTACAATCATCTTTATGAAAGCAATAGACCTTCCCTTTAGCCTTGATGGTAGTTGCATCTTTAAGTAATTCCCTAATCGGTACATTGTGATCACTGTTATCCAGTGGTTCTTTTATCTGCAAATTCTTAATGCATGAATTATCACTGCTGATAATCAGATCAAGAGTATTACTCCCTCTGGTTGCCTCTTGAACACGTTGCTGTAGAAAACAGTCATCCAATAAATCCACAAAAGTCTTGCTAGTGTGCGAGCGACCAACCCACCATTTCCAGTTGATATCTGGAAAGTTAAAATCCCATATTATAAGGCATTCTGATTTACTGGCCCACTCTTTCTCTGCACAATCGCTCATTATACTCATCAGATTCATTAGGCCTATCATACACACACCTACTCTCATTTTTCCTTTCCCACTGCTTATGTCACACCAAACAGACTCAACATTGCATTGTCCACCAATATCAATTGGATGGACTTCCTTAGATTTTATGTGTTTCTTAACTAACAGCATAACCCCTTCTCCCTTCCTGTCTTGTCTATCCTTTCTATACACATTGTACTCCCCAAATTCCAATTCTACACTGCTTATATCTGTGTGACACTACGTCTCTGATATCCCAAGAATATCTGCCTTTGCTGTTTTGACTAGCACTTCAAGCTCATAGAATTTATTAACTATACCCCTAGCAGTGGTGTACATGCAAGTATACATGCGCCTGTTCCTGCTCTTAGTTACCCCAACACAGCCCATGTATTTATTGGTTCTACTATGACTTCGAGCAGTCCTGGAAATCTCCATTGCCTTGCTTTCCAGGCTGCTGCTCATTCTAATAGAAGCAGTGCAAGAATCACTTTTGCCTCTGCCTGCGGCCATCGCCACCGTTAACCTTTCAGTCTGTGTATCCCCCCCTAAGCTAGCAGTTTTCTGATTCGATATATGTCAGATAACGTATGTTAATTTGATTTTCTCTCTCTCTCTCTCTCTCTCTCTCTCTCTCTCTCTCTCTCTCTCTCTCTCTCTCTCTCTCTTCATCATTGCTACGTAAAATCAAACTGTCGGGGGTGGGGATTTTATTTATTCTTTATATTTATATATCCTTTTGGTTTAGTTCCCCTTTAAAATAAAAACTCCCCACTAGCACATCTGACTATTACTTTCTCTGAATATTTCAGGTTCGGGGAACAGCGCTATTTATATATATATAATTTTATTTCCTTTTTTCTTGGCTGAGGGTTCAGAATAACAAAAAGACACTAATTATTGAATAATATTGTTTATTTACATATTTACATAAATACATCAAAACCAAAATGATTAAACTCAAAAACATGACAAGATAATCTAATCTCATCTGCTTATATATATATATATATCATAATCAAAAAAATCCCTTTCAAAAAACTGATAATGTTTCTTCCTCCATACACCTGAGCTCAAATAACTTTCAAAAATCTATTATCATTCTCATTCCATTACAAAATCTATTTCTTTCTCCAAAATTAGGTTAATTTTCTATACTCTTAATTTCTGGATAAATTGTTACCCATTTTTCTAAGAGATTATAATTTACAACCTTCCTCAATAAAGGCAATCAATAATCATGCCACTACCAATTTCTACAAATAACTACTTGATAATCTGATAGCTATGATCATTTATCATCTCTTCACATTTCTTTCCAAAAATTTCGTTAATCATAAATGTTACAAGCGACTACTAGCGAATATCAATCTCCTCCTTATTCCTTCCTATATATATTTAATCATGCATCATTTAAAACCATTAATAACAAATATCAATCCCTTTCTATTTTTTTCTACATATATTTAATCATGCATCATTTAAAACCATTAATAACAAATATCAATCACTTTCTATTCTTTTCTACATATATTTAATCAATCATCATTTAAAACCATTAATAACAAATATCAATCCCTTTCTATTCCCTTCCAAAATATCATATTTCTAATATTTTCCCCTTTGTTAATGTCTTTCCTTCCTGACTCTTCTCTAACCTATCTTTACAATTAGGTATTTCTAGTACCTATCTCACAGTATCTTTTAAAAGTCCTTCTGATCAGTTATCGGGGTTCCTACAGTTCTTTGTGTGTGTGATAGTATTTATGTAACTAACCACTTACTTAGTTATCTTGATGGGCTCTGCGGCATGTCTTTCATCTTTATTGGGATGAATAGCAGGTCTATCCTATCTGGAACGCATTTCACAAACCCTTGGAAAGTTCAACAGGAGTTATTGGATTTGCTTCCTGGGTCTCGGGTACCTTTCCTCTTTGAAAGCGATTCATTTCATTGGTCAGCATGTTTGTTCTCGCTTCTGTCTGGCTCCAGATTTTATCGGCTTCAGCACCATTATCTCCTGGGCATCAGACATCTTGTTTATTAAAACCAGAGTTGATTCCTTCTCAATTATTGTGTAAGATCCTACAATGAGCTAACTTCTACCGTATTCTGCCTTCTCAAATATTTTAGTTGCCTTTTGCTCTTTACTGACAATACGTCGGGCTTCCTTTATTGTCCAACGATATTTTTTTCTCTACGGCACCTTTCTCCATTCCTTTCACTCCCTCACAAAAAAAAACTCTGTCTACTACTGGCTTACTGACGGATTGCCTAACTGAATGACTAATACATCTTAACTTATTCTCGCCACTTACTCGACTGCCTCTCTCACAAATTCTTTTATCTTAAAACTTATCTACCATTTCTCGACTAACTACTCCATCTTAAACTGGTCAGCACTTGCTCAACTCTGACAGACTAACTCATTTCACTAACACTAACTAAGATTAAGAATTTATTACAGTATACACAGAGCGTACAAATAAAGGAAGAAATATATGAGCTTTCGGCTATATGGTAGGCTTCATCAGAATTAAAAATACATGAATGGCAGTTGGAATGAAGATGTGCACTGCCAGGTGCGTGAGACGCGAGGTTTAATTGTTTGTTGACGTCTGTGGCTGTGACGCATGATGACGTGGCCAGCGCTTGTCCAATGATAGAACTACTGACTCTGTGATCGGGTTGACTTGGCAACCACTGTTCCTGTTCAAGGATTTATCCGAAGATTTTATATTTAACGATTCCAACCAGGTACGTTTTAGGTAATGGTGGGATCTGTCTACCACCACGACATTGCGGTGTGGGTCGATGTCGTGGTGGGTTGTCCAGACATGTTCGGCGATAGCTGAGTGTTCTATATCCGCTAAACGGATCGCTCTTTTGTGCTCCGAGAGACGTTTCTCGAGTCGACGTCCAGTCTCTCCAAAGTAGCAGCTAGTGCAGTCACGGCAAGAGATGCGGTAGACCAAACCGCTCTGCAGAAGGGTGGGGACAGGTGTTTTCACGTTGGAAATGAAAGAACGCAGTTTCTTGCCTGGGAGTTGGATGCACTTTATTCCGTGCGTTCTCAGGATTCTACCGATCTGTTGTGACAGGTTGGGGTAGTATGGGATGAATGCCCTCGTGGATGGCTCGTCACTGTTGGTGTTGTAGCTGGTCGTCACGATGTCACGTGTCTGTAGATCACACCTGTCGAGGACGTCAATGGGGTAGCCACACCTCGTAAGGTCTACTTTGACCCTAGTGACCTCTTTGCGTCTTTCATCAGCGGAGCTGGAGTGTGTCCAGGCGCGAGTAAGCAAGGTTCGGGCAGTGGAGAGGAGGTGGCCTCGCGCGTGTGCTGACCGGAAGTTGGTGAACTGGCCAGCACACATGGGCTTACGATAAACTGTAGTCCTCAGGTATGTGCCTTCACGTCGGACAAGTGTGTCTAAATATGGTAAGGAGTTGTTCGACTCCAGCTCAATCGTGAATTTTATGAAGGGCGATAGTGAGTTGAGGTATGATAGAAGTCGCTGACCTGAGTCTCTAGGGATGACCACGAACACATCGTCAACATAGCGACACCAAAAGGCGATGTGATCTGGTGCGTGTGCAAACGCACGTCCCTCTAACTCCTCCATCACGATGTTTGCTGTGACCGAGCTGACAGGGGAACCCATGGCCGTGCCATGTATCTGCTGGTAGACTGAGTCATTAAATATGATCGCACCCCCTGTTAAGCACAGTCTGAGGGCGGCGGAAATGTCATCGGGTGTGAGACCAGTTCTTTCGTTGAGGGTTCTATCACCACGACATCGACCCACACCGCGATGTCGTGGTGGTAGACAGATCCCACCATTACCTAAAACGTACCTGGTTGGAATCGTTAAATATAAAATCTTCGGATAAATCCTTGAACAGGAACAGTGGTTGCCAAGTCAACCCGATCACAGAGTCAGTAGTTCTATCATTGGACAAGCGCTGGCCACGTCATCATGCGTCACAGCCACAGACGTCAACAAACAATTAAACCTCGCGTCTCACGCACCTGGCAGTGCACATCTTCATTCCAACTGCCATTCATGTATTTTTAATTCTGATGAAGGCTACCATATAGCCGAAAGCTCATATATTTCTTCCTTTATTTGTACGCTCTGTGTATACTGTAATAAATTCTTAATGAATCCAGAGCGCGTAGGCCTGTTTCGTTACTAACTAAGATCTCCACTTTCTCTCTTACTATCTCATCCTAACCAACTCCGACAAAAATCTCAACTTTGTTATACACTAAACCATTTTCACTGACACTAACCAAAAAACTTTGTGTGTCACTAACCCATTCTTACTAGCACCGACCAAAATTCTCAACTCTGTGTCTTTGACTAACTCCTTCACTCACTTTTTGTTCATCCTTCCTTCATCTTACTCCTGGGTCCGCCACGCCTATTCTCAGTGACTCCTTCCAATCCTTTCACTCATTCTTGGATTCTTCTCTTTTCATTTGTTAGAAGATCCTTACTCAACCGCCCAGTAGCACGTGATTCAATACACCTGTTTTACTATTTTGCCAGCTCTGCTCCCATACAGTGTGCCCTTTGATATTTGCCAATTATCCCAAATAAAAACACTCCCTCTCAACTAACGCCTTGTCCCCATAGCGTTCTAAAACCACAAAACTCACATCTCATGACCACAGCATCTATTTTTGGAAACTTGTGTGCTGGTAAAGAAACCATTTCGTCGCATAAACTATCCTCGCATAAACCTTAATTTATCTGTTGTTGTTTGGACCCATGCTGCTTTACAGTAGTTTTCTACATTTAATCCCCACTTATAACGGAAGTAAATGGCTCCGACCCCTGCTTTTATTTCTTACTACCCATTAAATTTATATTTCATACTGAATAATTCTTATTATTGAAATCAGAATTCCTATTTCTTAATTAGTAAAACCAACTTCTTATTACTTTTATTCTGTACGATTTTGTATCTTACAAAACAATTGTTTACTTTGTGCAGAATATCTTCCCCTTCTGAACTTTCTTCTGCAGCATCTAGATTTCATGTATCGTCCTCCCTCGATTTGCGTGGTTTTTTATTGCACGGTCAGGTATTTACTAACAAAATGTTAAATTTTAGATTGCGTGGCTGATTTCGCTACCTGCGCAATTTTTGTTTACGAAGCTTCAAAAATAGGAATGAAGAGCAAATTTTGAAAATTTATTTATGTTTTTTACATGAGTGAAGATTTCACTGAAGGAGAAATACATTTCACCATAATAACATAAAATTTCTCAGAATTCCAGCTGTCGGTATTATTGCAAATGCAATAAGATTGAGTTTACTAGCCATTTTTAACTAGATTGCACTAACCTAACAGGAGGTTTATTATTATTGTTGCTTTTATATTATTTCTCCATGATTGGGAGATTCCATTCTGTAACGGGTACTGCTACCAAGTATACAGGGTGGTTGTAATGTTTGGTGTTACTGTTGGTCGAGGAACTCTCTGACTATCCTAGGTGTTCAGGATTGCAACTTTCTGGAGTTCCTTGTAGGTGTTCTGTGGGAGACCTATTGCTACTAGGCTGTTATGTAGGGTCTTTGGCACCATACCGGTAGTTGACACGATGATCAGGATGGTCGTTACTTCTTGCATATGCCACATCTCCCTGACCTCGTGTCTCTGGTTCGTGTAGTTCCTAATTTTTTCCTCATGGGTTTTCTGAACGTTACTAGTGTTGGACACCTCTTTGTCAATCAGGTAGTTAGCCTTTTCCATCTTGTCCACAAGGGTCATGTCCGGTCTTTTGTGTGGGATGGTCTTATCCATTATTATGGCACAGTCCCAGTACACCTTGTGGGTTGGGGTTTCTGGGGATCCTTCTTGTAGTATGGTACACTTTCTTTGGTCAACTGGTATTTCCTTGCTAGCCTCTGATGTATTCTCCTGGCTACATAGTCGTGTCTACGAGCGTACTCGGACTGAGTACGCTCGTAGACACTACCTTGCCCCCCCCACTTTCCCACCTGAAGAACAAGAGTAACAGTGATTAACAGAGCTCAGAATATCAGGTATGTTTTATAACATGTCCCGACCCGTGCATACACTGCAGTTTCTTTTTGCTCATTTTCACTCCCCCATCCATGCTGTTTCGGATATGCCCTGACCCAGTCGTCTGGCCATTATAATTTGGCCTTTGTCAAACTTGCTTAAGTCCCCTGCCTTTCCCATCTGAAGAACAAGAGTAACAGTGATTAACAGAGCTCATCGTATCAGGTATGTTTTATAACATGTCCCGACCTGCGCATACACTGTAGTTCACCTGCAGTTTCTTTTTGCTCATTTTGGCATAAATGGATGTGAAAGTTACGCAAAGTTCCAGTAATTAGATGAGAAAAGCAGAAAAAGAAGTGTAGTAGATTTATGAAAGGTGAAAGAATGATAATATCCTAAAGGTTATGATGAATTAAGAAAATTATGGGCTGAATTAACAAGCCAATAGAAAGTGGAAGAACTGTAAAGTAAAATTATTACATCAAAATGCTAATAAAATAAAATAAAAATGAAAAAATAAAAAAAAAAATTTTTTAATTTAAAAAATAAAATAACAAAAATAAAATGAAAAAAAAATATGAAACTGTCATAACTGTCATCAGATAACTGTCATCAGATATGGTATAACTGTCATCAGATATGGGGGGAAAATGGGTAAGAAAATGGTAAGGCAAATATGCTATATCTGATGTCAGCTGAAATAAATATTGATACATGATCAGGTATTTCATCAGGGGACTATACCCAACCATGTATCAGGAACTGCGTTTCTATACTTGTCCATAGTCGTAGAAGAAAAGATAAATAAGATTGAGATTGAGTTTACTAGCCATTTGAGATTGAGTTTACTAGCCAAGATTGAGTTTACTAGCCATTTTTAACTAGATTGCACTAACCTAACAGGAGGTTTATTATTATTGTTGCTTTTATATTATTTCTCCATGATTGGGAGATTCCATTCTGTAACGGGTACTGCTACCAAGTATACAGGGTGGTTGTAATGTTTGGTGTTACTGTTGGTCGAGGAACTCTCTGACTATCCTAGGTGTTCAGGATTGCAACTTTCTGGAGTTCCTTGTAGGTGTTCTGTGGGAGACCTATTGCTACTAGGCTGTTATGTAGGGTCTTTGGCACCATACCGGTAGTTGACACGATGATCAGGATGGTCGTTACTTCTTGCATATGCCACATCTCCCTGACCTCGTGTCTCTGGTTCGTGTAGTTCCTAATTTTTTCCTCATGGGTTTTCTGAACGTTACTAGTGTTGGACACCTCTTTGTCAATCAGGTAGTTAGCCTTTTCCATCTTGTCCACAAGGGTCATGTCCGGTCTTTTGTGTGGGATGGTCTTATCCATTATTATGGCACAGTCCCAGTACACCTTGTGGGTTGGGGTTTCTGGGGATCCTTCTTGTAGTATGGTACACTTTCTTTGGTCAACTGGTATTTCCTTGCTAGCCTCTGATGTATTCTCCTGGCTACATAGTCGTGTCTACGAGCGTACTCGGACTGAGTACGCTCGTAGACACTACCTTGCCCCCCCCACTTTCCCACCTGAAGAACAAGAGTAACAGTGATTAACAGAGCTCAGAATATCAGGTATGTTTTATAACATGTCCCGACCCGTGCATACACTGCAGTTTCTTTTTGCTCATTTTCACTCCCCCATCCATGCTGTTTCGGATATGCCCTGACCCAGTCGTCTGGCCATTATAATTTGGCCTTTGTCAAACTTGCTTAAGTCCCCTGCCTTTCCCATCTGAAGAACAAGAGTAACAGTGATTAACAGAGCTCATCGTATCAGGTATGTTTTATAACATGTCCCGACCTGCGCATACACTGTAGTTCACCTGCAGTTTCTTTTTGCTCATTTTGGCATAAATGGATGTGAAAGTTACGCAAAGTTCCAGTAATTAGATGAGAAAAGCAGAAAAAGAAGTGTAGTAGATTTATGAAAGGTGAAAGAATGATAATATCCTAAAGGTTATGATGAATTAAGAAAATTATGGGCTGAATTAACAAGCCAATAGAAAGTGGAAGAATTGTAAAGTAAAATTATTACATCAAAATGCTAATAAAATAAAATAAAAATGAAAAAATAAAAAAAAAAAATTTTTAATTTAAAAAATAAAATAACAAAAATAAAATGAAAAAAAAATATGAAACTGTCATAACTGTCATCAGATAACTGTCATCAGATATGGTATAACTGTCATCAGATATGGGGGGAAAATGGGTAAGAAAATGGTAAGGCAAATATGCTATATCTGATGTCAGCTGAAATAAATATTGATACATGATCAGGTATTTCATCAGGGGACTATACCCAACCATGTATCAGGAACTGCGTTTCTATACTTGTCCATAGTCGTAGAAGAAAAGTGAAAGGCTGAAAAGGGAACAAAAATGAAATTAGCACATTCTAATACAGTATGGACAAAGTAGACCCAATGCAGTGTAATTTATTTAGGTGAAAATAGGGATCAGGTTAGAATAAATATGGTTAATATAAATATGTTTAATGTAAATATGTACAATTTAGTGTAGGATTTAATTTTGTATGGATTGGAATTCAATGATTCAATAAATAAATTTGGAACAAAGACTTGGTATAGGGTGAGGTAATAAATTGAGGATGGGGAAGGGAAAACGGAGTATTTTAAATAAATAAAGACGAAAAAAATTCGTATCACCCTCGTATTAGTATCACTAATAGTTTACCGATGGGAAGAACTGTAGAAATAGGCAGCAGAAAGACAAAAAAGCAAAGAAAAAGTTATTAAATAACACTAATCTTTCTGGGGTTGCAGCTATCACACCAGATTTATTAATCTTTCTTTCACTGAAACCATTTCATCAACTGAATACCTCTTTATCCTATGTAACTTTTTAAACATTTCCTTTTAAGGGGTTACATTTTATATTCATATATATATATATATATATATATATATATATATATATATATATATATATATATATACGCACACATATATATACACACAGTTAAATGTCAGTCAGTACAACACAGTTTTGCACACAAACAAAATATTGTCATAATGAAATTTTCTCACAGTGAAACAGTAAAAAATAATAATAACAAACAAGAATAACAAGAAGAAACTATCAGAACAGTCAATTACATATTACAAAATAATTACAATGAAAGTTTCTTGTTAAATGTAATTTTATATTTTTTAAATTAACAATTTAAAAATCTTATACTTTTTGTGCTTGTTTATTTTAACAAAATAAAACTTTTATTAATTCTGCTATCAAGAAAAAGTAAAACATGAAACCAACTCTTCCATTTTCAAAACTGTAGTGAGTGTTACTGTCAGACAATACAGTGTAGACATATCACATAAAAAACTGTAAACAAAAATATATTTAAGAAGTGGCTTCTCATTAGCATGTTCTATATCAAGAGGCAAATCTGCAGTTAGTAAATCATTGTAGCAGTATGAACTGCTAAAGGCAAAGATCAACATGTAATTGTTGTGTTGTAGTTTGCAAGTAGCATTTTACTACTATAGTACTGTACTGATACTTTCACTAAAATAGAACATCTTTATTTAAAAAGACATCAAATGTGAACCTCGTTGACAGATATAAGGAATACAGCATTTGAATAGGAGAAGTACAATGTGTATAGTGTAGTTTGTGTAGCAGCACTGGGCGTTTCCCCCAGCTCTGCAATTGGTACATATATATACACTACGTAACACTATGACACATATACACTACTGTGTAAAGGCCAGATAGTGTGAGTTTGAGAATGGTTAGTGTAGGCTGTGTTTTGGAATGGTGTTCATCCAGTCCCTTAGCTAAGGGCCTGTGGAAACTATTAACCCCTAGTTAATGTCCTTTGCCATGGGAAGGCAGGCTGGAACAGTAGAAAGAATAAACTCTGATATAGGGTGAAGAGCAAGGCTAAAGGAAGGGTTTTTGCTGTTGTAAAGTAGTTTCAGACATTTTTTAAATTCTGTACTATGGAACCAACCGATAATGTTACCCAATAGAAATTTTTAAATAGAAAGCATTCAAGGAATTAAACATGGAAGCTACTAGGCTTTTCATACCATGAGAAATACTGTTCAAGGTTTAGGCCTAAGTGATTGTCACATGAACTAATGAGACTCATCGCAGAGAAGAAAAATGCATAGGATACATATAAATTATCAGGCATCATAGAATACTGTGGTAGATATAAGCTAGACTGTAATCGAGTTACAAAGGAGGTCATGCAAGCGACAAGCAGAGGCAGATTATGAGAAACTTTTGGCAAAGGATGAAAGAAAAACAGCAAAGTCTTCTTTACTTATGTCAACTCTAGAAAGAATGGGATGAATCAGATTGGTCCACTTGATATTGATAGTTCGACTGTATTAGTATTTAGTATTAGTATTAGTAACGGCCGCATGGTGCAAGAAAGCCTATGGCTTTCTTGCACCATGCCAAAAAAAAAAAAAAAAAAAACAGCCGAACAAAACAATAATAAAAATAAATAAATAAATAGATAAATAAAATAAATAACTAATTAATAATAATTAATAAATAAATAAAAAGGAAATTAAACCTATCATCCTATGCGCTTCCCTTACCCGAAAGTACTATCCAGAAAGCACCATGTAGAAAGCCTATGGCTTTAAAAAAAAAAAAAAAAAAAAAAGCCGAACAAAACAATAATAAAAATAAATAAATAAATAGATAAATAAAATAAATAACTAATTAATAATAATTAATAAATAAATAAATAGATAAATAAAATAAATAACTAATTAATAATAATTAATAAATAAATAAATAGATAAATAAAATAAATAACTAATTAATAATAATTAATAAATAAATAAATAGATAAATAAATAAATAAAAAGGAAATTAAACCTATCATCCTATGCGCTTCCCTTACCCGAAAGTACTATCCAGATGACCTTTGAATTTCCCCAAACTATTGGCCTCTACCACCCATGAAGGCAACCTATTCCAGTAATTTATAACTCGCTGGCTAAAATAAAACTTCCTGCAGTCCAATCTAAACATTTTCCCCCGTAACTTGAATTTATGTCCCCTAGTTCTAGCATCATTTATAATCTTGAAAATTTTGTCCTCATTCATTTTACTGATGCCTCTCAGAGCCTTAAACACCTCAATCAAATCTCCTCTAAGGTGTCTAGTTTCCAAACTCTGCAACCCACATATTCGAAGTCTTTCTTCATAAGGACGCCCTTTTGCCGATCTCACCAGGCGAGTTACCCTTCTTTGCACCCTTTCAAGAAGCTCGATGTCTTTCTTTAGGTGCGGTCTCCATACTTGAACACAGTATTCCAAGTGTGGTCTAACATAAGCCTTATATAATGGGATTATCACGTCCCTATCTCTACTTGCAAAAGTTCGATAGATCATCGATAGGACACCATGGGCCTTCCTTGCAACCTGTTTACAATGATCAGAGAATTTCATGTCTGACTGTATCTTAACACCCAAGTCCCTTTCCTCCAGTACTGGGTTTAGTTGAACTCCACCAAGTGAATAAGTTATTTTGGGATTACTGTTTCCCAGGTGTAATACCTTACACTTTGTTGGATTAAAGCACAGCTGCCATTTTTCTGACCATTCCTGAAGTCTATCTAGGTCTCTCTGAAGAAGCTCAGCTTGACAGTGATCATTAACTACTCTACCAATTTTAACATCATCTGCAAATTTAGACATCACGCTCTCTATCCCTTCATCAATGTCGTTTATGAAAATTAAAAACAACAGTGGTCCTAATACTGATCCTTGGGGAACCCCACTTCTTACATCAACCCAATCTGAGGAATAGCCATTTATCACAACCCTCTGCCTCCTGCCCTGAAGCCATCCTTCTATCCATCTAAGGATTTTTCCCAGTGATTCCAACCTGTTCCAGCTTATAAAAGCAACCGCTCATGTGGGACTGAGTCAAAAGCTTTGCTGAAATCTAAATACACAATGTCGAAATTATTCCCTAAATCCAGCTTGTGAGTGACCCTTTCGAAATAGCGAACCAGATTTGTTAAACATGATTTTCCCTTTACAAAACCATGCTGAGTATCCTTGAGAATTTCAATTCGATCCAAACGATCCTGAATTCTACCCTTGATCATTGCGTCCATGATTTTCCCTACTACTCAAGTCGGACTGAGAGGTTGATAATTTCCAACTTCACTTTTAGAGCCACCCTTATGTATGGGAGATACATTTGCACTTTTCCAATTCAAAGGAATCTCCCCAGAGTCTAGTGATGCTCGCATAATTAGCCTCAATGGTTCAATGCACTCGCTTGCCACCTCTCTTAAGATTATAGGGTATATTCCATCAACTCCAGGAGCCTTACTGGCCTGTAGGCTCGAAAGATTTTTCATTAAATAATCTTGCGAAATTTCAATATCGTTAATTACATATTTTTTAGCTTCGCTCCCACAATTTCCCATTGCCACAAAAGGGTTTTCATTTGTAAATATCGATGCAAAATAACTGTTGAGTTCATCTGCAACAGCAGCTGGTGTATTTATTACTATCCCATTTCCCTTATGTAAAGGTCCGATGTGGTTTGTCCTGCTCTTCTTGGCATTTATATATGTGAAGAATTCTTTATCCCCCCTCTTTGCTCTGTTTGCTAGTGATTTCTCATAAACTGCCTTTGCCTGTCGAACCTTTTCTGTGGCTCTATTACACATCACCTTGTAGCTGTTATAGGCTTCAGTACTTTTTATTGCTCTGAAACCTTTCCATGCCACCTTTTTCTGCTCAAGTAATGCGGCAACTTCACTATTCATCCAACTTGGAACCTTTCTCGTGGAGTATTTTTTTAATGGTATATACGCATTCAAGGCATCTGTGATTAATGTTTTAAAAGCGTACCACAGTTCAATTGTATTCATTCTCAGCGCGATATCTACCCAGTTAATAGAGGCCATGTAGTACCTTAAGGCATCGTAATTTCCTTTTCTGAAATTAAAACCCATACCTTTGCCTTTTACTTCTGCTACCTCTCTCGTCATCATCCACCATAGAACTCGTGATCACTTCCTGCTACTGGTTCGTCTACTGTCAGCCCTGTTATGTCATCTGATTCATGTGTGATGATGAGGTCTAGGATATTCTTTTCTCTAGCACTTTCCCTGACATGTTGATACAAATAACAGTCATCTAGTTGATTTAAAAATTTTGTTCCCCATGTCTAGTTTCCTTCACATTTACTCCAATCAATTAGAGGCAAATTGAAATCACCCATAATAAGGCATTGACGCTTACTTGCCCATTCCATTTGCATGTAGAGGCTTTTGTCATAATCTTCACAATCACCTGGTCTGTAGATTACTCCTACTCCCATTATACCTTTGTTTCCAACTATCTCACACCATACAGATTCTATACTAGCATGTGAAACGTCTGAATCCGGGAAAGCTATCGTTGCACTCAGGCTGCTTCTGATAAGAAGCATTACCCCACCACCCCTTCTGTCTACTCTATCCTTCCTAAATACATTATACAAGCCGTACTGAAACTCATCATCCCCAATTTCCGGGTGGCACCACGTCTCTGTAAGCCCTATTATGTCCGCGTTACTTGTTTTAACCAGCAGTTTAAATTCGCTCATTTTATTGATGACACTTCTAACGTTACTGTATAAACAATTAAGATTTACTGTTCTTGTATATTTAACAACCCTAACACAGCCCTTGAAGTTTTTTAGGCTCTCTTCCCTGATATTAGCTACCCGCTCACGTGAAACGTCTTTGCCCCCAGAACATCTAGATAATACGTCCAGTTGGGGTAACAGATAAGAACTCTTAAGGTATGTACAAGAGTTACATTGACCAATATTATCAGATAAACGTGTGTCAGTATCACCTACATCCCCCCTAACTATCAGTTTCCCTGAACCTTTAAGGTATCCTCAATAATACTGGCAAAAACCTTTGCACCACCTTTGTTTAAGTGTATCCCGTCTCTACAAAACAAATTCCTTCTACCTACAAGTGTGGGCCATGCTGATAGAAATTTACTCCCTAAAGCCTTGCAGATTCCTTCAAGTCTTGAGTTAATCCACAAGGCTCTTAACATATAATCCCTCCTAGTGTCTGGGCAGAATTGCAGACACATAGACATTATGGCCTCGCGACATTTTCTCAGCATGGTCCTGTATTTTTCCAACAAATCGTCAGATCGTGTACGTTTAATATTATTTGTCCCCACATGAATAATAATATTTTCTTTACCCCCTTTAAAATCTGACATAATACTGGCAAAAATTGGTGACATCATCAATAGTTGCTCCCGGCAGACATACCCTGGTTCTGCTCCACCTATCTTTATTAATGTTGATGATCTGTTGATGATCCTTCCCAGATAACATACAAACTGAATAGCATTTTATCTACATTCACACATGAGGAATTCTTAAGTAAGGGGATGCCCCAAGATTATCAAGCTCTGACAGTGAGCTAAATGATTTTGTAATAACTGGGAGGAAAGTGGAAGAGAATTTGTTGAAGTTAAATGTAAGAAAGTCACCTGGGATGGATGGGATCTGTCCAATTATATTAAGGGAGGCAGCAAAGAAAGTAAATAATCTCAAAAACTCAAATCTTAGCCATAATTATGAGAGCATTCTCGGATTCAGGGGCGGTCCCCACGGACTAGAGAAGTGTGATTGTATCCCCAATTCACAAAGAGGCATTACTGGGTGACATTTGTAATTACAGACCTGTTAGTTTAATTTCACTTCCAATGAAAATAATGGAGTCATGTTAAAGAAGTAATGCAGGATCAATCAGACAAGAGACTGCAGTTATAATTCTAACACAGCATGGGTTTGCTAAAGGGAAATCTTGTCCGACCAGTTTGATTGGATACTACAATGTGGTCACAAAGGAACTGAATGCAAAAAATAATTTTGATATCTTATACTTGGATTTAAGGAATCTTTTGATACTGTTGCACATAAAAAAACTGTTGTGCCAATAGAAGCAGTGTGGTATAGGGCAAGTTGCTACTATGGATAATGGGATTGTTGAATGGGAAAAGACAGAGAGTAGTAGTCAGTGGATACTGGTCTTCCTGGATTAATTCCTTCCTTCCAACACCAAATACCTAGGTGTCCCTAGGTATTTGGTGTTGAGCCCATTGTTGGTTTCTATATCCTTTTGTACATCCTGTTGGCAGAGTTGTTAATGACAGTATGCTACTACAGCAGAAGGTAGAAAATTTAGACAGATGGCCTGAGAAGTGGCAGCTGAAGTTTAACAGTGACAAATGCAAAGTATTGCATATCGGTAGTAGTAACTGCAGAGTAATGTACCAACTGTGTGATACTACATTTATGGTAGTGAAGAATGAAAAAGACCTATTGGGGAGTCATATTCGAATTTCTGTGAGCCATGGACTGGCTGCCATATTATCAGTGGGCACCTCTGTAGCCAGGTGGGCAGAAGCAGCTGTGAGTAGCACACACTTCTTGATTAGACTGGGGTTCAAGCCTGTTACCACCAAATATGGAGGATGCAGAAAGGTCAGGGAATGACCACCGCATATCCCGGAGCAATATGGCCTTAGTTGCTAATGCTCCTAAAAACCAAATAACAAACATACAGCCATATCAGCGTATGAGGCCTTATCAATGATATACAGGAATTTTGGTAGCAGGGATAAGGAGGTGATTATCCCTTTTTATAAGGCAATGGTCAGGCCACACCTTCTGAATACAGGTCTGGAGACCTCATTTTAGGGAGGATATATAGCTACTGGAATGAGTAGCAAGATTGGTGATGGGAACAAATTGGTGTTCTTATGAAGAAAAGCTTGATTTCTGCAGATTTCAGCCTGTGGAGACTTGGCACCTGTGAGGTGATCTGATTGAGGTGTTTAAGGCTTTGAATGGCTTGAGCAAGTTTAATGCTAATGGGATTCTTCCTCTTTTCAGATTATGCACTTGAGAGGCATAAATTAAAATTGAGGAAAGACAATTGCAGAATAGATGTGTGGAAATTTGCTTTTAGCTATTGAATGGTGATTGTTGGAACAAATTATATGTGCAGTTGTGGAAGTTGATAGCTTAAATAAACTCAATGGAAGAACTAGATAAACTTTTAGAGGAAAGGGACAGGTGAAAAGGGAAGTTTTTTTTTTTTTTTTTTTGCTGATGCTGATAATTTAAGTTAAGGCTGATAATGTAAGTTATATTACTTAAGGTATTAGTAATATAAGATTATCCAGGTTATTCAGAATGGCAGTTTGAGAATTGTTGCAATATTTACAATGAGAATAAACTAGAGAATAAATATTGCGATTAAACATTTAAAATATACCACCAGAGAATAAAGATATGTATAAAAGTATGTGTGTTTATATCCTCGTGGAAGAGGTTAAATAAAACTAATGGATAGAACATTATCATGGCATGGATTAATTATCCATCGTATTTGTATGGCTTAATTCTTCGGCCTAAAAAATATAAAGATGTATTAAGCATGTAAAAAACACATTGCAGTGAATTTTCCAGCTATTTTATGTGTTGGATGGGAATAAACACAATACCTCTATTGTTATTATCAATGATTTTATGTTCAAGATTTCAGTAAAAAATTAAAAAAAAAAAAAAGATGAAAATTAGTTCAAAAATTCCAGTTTTTGTTTTACAAGAAGAATTTATGTAAAATAAGTTTAGTTTTCATTATAATGAAAATAAGATTTACTTTTTTTTATTTTACTTTTCCAAAGAAACTTTACCTACTGTTTCTCCTGTGGAAACTACTACTTCATTTGTGCCATGTACATCTGACCAGTTTGTCTGTGATTTTGGAACTACTTGCATTAATAAAACTGAAGTTTGTGATTTCCAAAAGCAGTGTAATGATGGTTCTGATGAATCTAAATGTGGTAAGCAATTATGTATAAGTTTGAATATTTGTTATCTGACCTTCTAGATTAATTCTAATTAATTACTTAATTAAAGAAATTAATTCAATTAGATAAATTAATTATTTAATTAAAGAAATTAATTTAATTGAAAAAATGATTATTTTATTAAATTATTTAATTTAATAAAAGGCCTTATCTATTCCAGTAGAGCTGCTGGAATGAGCAAAGAGAAAGGCAACAAGATTGGCTTAAGTTCTGCTAATTGCGGCTTTTGGAGACCAGGCACCTGTGATTTGATCTAATTGAGCTTGTATCTACTATGGTAGATATAAGCTTGTCTGAATCAAGTCACAAAGGATATCAGACAAGCAAATGCAGATTACGAGAAATCTTTGGGAAAGGATGCAAAGGAAAACAGGAAAGACTTCTTTACTTATGTAAACTCCAGAAAGAAGGGAATGAATTAGATTGGTTGTCTTGATATCAATGATTCGATTGTTGAGGATTCTGCTGAGGTAGCTGACAAACTGAAAGAATATTTTTCATATAAATTTACACATGATGAATTCTGTAGGGAAGTGGAGACCAGAAACTTTTCAAACTGTAACAAGGAGTTAAATTATTTTGTAATAACTGAGAGCAAAGTGGTGGAGAAATTTTTGAAGTGAAACATGAGGAAAGCACTTGTGGTGGATAGGATTTATCCACTTACATTAAAGGAGGCAGCAAAAGAATTAAGCAGTCCATTGGCCATGATTATGAGGTCATCCTTAGACTCAGGAGATGTCACCACACACTGGAGATGTGCAAATGTTTCCGCAATTCGCAAAGAGGATATCGACATGAGTAATTAAAGACCTATTAGTTTAAATTAAGTTCCGGGGAAAATAATGGAGTCACTCATTAAAGAAGAACTTCAGGTTTATCTAGACAAGACTGCAGTTATAGTTCAGATCACAGCATAGGTTTGTTAAGGGGAAGTCTTGCTTGCAATTTGATCGGATACTATGATGTGGCAATTTCTCTGTGCCTTTCAGTGCAATTTCCTAAAAGTGATATATAGTTCTTTTACTTTCTTCTCATTAAGCAATCTGTTTATTTAACACGTTGACTGCCAAGACTTATTTGGGTAAACTGGTCTCCTATGCCAATTTGATATTTTATTAAATCATTCAAAACCCAAATTATAATATGTATTCATCATAAAAACTCATAAAATAGCTTATTGTTGTAAAAAAAAAAAAAGCATCGAGAATTATCTAGTAGTTGGCGTATGTAATAGAAAATTCTTTGCGGCAGCCAACTATGAGTTAACTCTACATGTTGTAACTTACAGAATTCCCTGTATATCAATCTGTGCTGTGCGTAAATCCGCTGCAATGACACAGACTTTGTCGTGTATGCTGTATTTAGTACTTGTTATGTTGTGTTTTTAAAAAAAAAAAAAAAAAAATCCTAAAACATGGATAAGAAGAGACCACTGACTGAAGAAGCACTTGAGCTCAATTCTAATATGAGTGACTCGGAATTTGAAGAGCTTTTTGACAAGTTGTACGATTCTAGTTCATAGATTGATCGGATTAAATACTGTCATATTATTCAGTGCTAAGAAAAACCATCAGATGTCCGAAAAAAAAAAAAAAAAAAAAAAAATATATATATATATATATATATTATAGAAATATATATGCATAACTCATACATCCTTTTCCTTCAAGTTATGGGTTTCTCTAAATTTCAGATATTTTTTGTGGAACTCGTAACTTGACGGAAAAGTTACATTGAATCTTTGATTGGAGAAAAAATTCTAAACGTTCCAAGAAGGTTAGGTCGGAACGTAAAATTCATTATTTAGAATTTCAGTTGGCTATATCACTAACTGAAAAAAAACCACGCCCGATTAATGCGTGTCGAGTATATATGAGAAATAAAAAACGCTGCGGAACGTGCTATTATTGTCCACTGCGCTAAGAGAAGTTAGTTCTTTGTGTGAAGAAAATATTTTTTTTTGTGAATAAATTCTGTTTTCTGACGTGTGACGTGGTGGTGATTTTTCATTCTTATCTCAGAAGCCAACCGTCCATCAGTTGCATATATTTGCTACGAATAAACTCGTAGCTGCGCCTGAAAGGCAAGTCATACCAGTCCGAGTTAACTTGTAGTCGGCGTCCTGGGACAGATCGCCAAATATGAATTAACTCATAGTCGGCATTCAACGGGTTAATAACAGCTGTTGTTACAAAAGTACTTGTACAGAGCAAGAAAAAAGGTGGAAGGCCACCTTTCTTTTTTTCTCATAGTTTTATTACTAACATCCTACTACTTTTCAATTGGTCACACCTGGCACTTCTTCTGCCTCCTCGTGGCAGGGCAAGAGAAACCTTGGCAAAAAAATTAATCTGCCAAGGGCCAAAAAGAGGAAATGTGGAAAACAACGTGTTTCCACCCTTAACGCTGACAAGCTCTCGGCCACAAACTGAAACGATTTATGACATTTCACAATCCAAGAGGTTGAAAATAAATTCACCAACAACAGACTTTCCTGCATTTATAATTATGCACTCAATTCTAGACAAATTTATTGGAAAATTATCTCCTTTCCTCATGCAGGATCTCCTAAAACTGTGAAGCAACTGCAATCTGGAGATCTAATTATAGAAACAGCAAATTGCCGACATTCAGAGAAACTGCTCCAACTTTCAAATTTTGTTGGCATACCAGTGAAAGTATCTCCTCATTCAACTCTAAATATATCCAAAGGTGTGATATCTATGATCTGTTGAAGTATCTCCTCATTCAACTCTAAATATATCCAAAGGTGTGATATCTAACTATGATCTGTTGAACGTGACAGAGATGAAATAACTATAGAATTTCAGGATCAAAATGTTATTGCGGAAAAAAGACTAAGACAATAACATTACACCTACCAGGAATATTATCCTTACGTTTACCATATTTCCCCATGTATAAGATGCACCCTTTTTTGAAAAATTTGGGGTCTAAAAACTGGTTGCGTCTTATATAGTGGTTGTAGATTTTTTTTACTTGCATTTCTCACTTTTTTGCATTTGTTGTCTTTGCGCTGATTGTTTCGCACTTGTTACTTGATATATTAGGTTACATTTTGCCACATTCTGCCCAGAAATGGCTCAGAAAAGATTTTTGTACAGTGCTGAATTCAAGTTAAAAGTCATCCAGTTTGCAAAAGTGAATGAAATTCGTGCTGCTGAACGTAAGTTTATTCCTCCTCCAACTGAGAAAACAATCCAAGACGCTACGGGAAGAAGAAACCCTACTGAAAATGCCACGGCAGAAGAAGGCCATGAGAGGCAAGTCAGCAAAATGGCCTGATTTAGAGAGGGAAGTGAAGATATGGATTGTAGAGCAAAGTGCAATTGGAATTCCAGTGTCCATAAAGATGGTTCAGCATGAGGCAAGAAGAATTGAGGCACCTCCATAGCCAGGTGGGAAGGAGCAGCAGTGCGTAGCACACACGTCTTGATTAGACCGGGGTTCGATCCCGTCACCACCAAATACGGAGGATGCGGAAAGGTCAGGAAATGACCACCGCATATTTGCAGAGCATATGGCCTTAGTTGCTAATGCTCCTAAAAAAAAAAAAAAAAAAAAAAAAACCAAAGAAGAATTGCTGATGAAAAAGAAGTTACTGATTTCAAAGGAGGACACAATTGGTGCTTCAGGTTCATGAAACGGAATGGACTAAGCATGCAGACATGCACCAGACTTGCCCAAAAGATGCCTGAAAGCTATGAGCAGAAGGTCCTTGAATTTCATCGTTTTGTCTTTCAATGTCGGAAGACACATCAGTTTGAGTTGGGACAAATTGCAAATATGGACGAAGTCCCCCTTCAATTTGATGTCCCAAGTAACAGAACTGTTGATAAGAAGGGATAAAACTGTAAGTGTGAAGAAAAGTGGACATGAAAAGAACCATTATACAGTTGTTCTAGCTTGTTGTTCCGACGGAACCAAGAGCTGCCTCCTATGCTGATTTTCAAACGCAAAACAATGCCAAAAGAAGACATTCCTTGAGGAGTGATTGTTCACGTTCTTGACAAGGGTTGGATGGATCAGGATGGGATGAAGATCTGGTTTGAGAAAGTTTGGAGCAGAAGACCAGGTGGGCTCTTACGCAATCCTGCCCTATTGGTGCTTGATCAGTTCAGGGCACACATAACAAAAAACACAAAGAAGATTGCTGCAGAGCAAAAAACAAAACTTGCCGTCATAGCTGGAGGCTTGACATCCCAGCTCCAACCACTTGATGTCAGCATTAACAAACCTTCCAAAGCTGCCATGAGAGACAAATGGAACCAATGGATGAAGTGTTCTGGGGACAATTTGACACCAGCAGGAAGAGTGAAGAAACCAACTATAGGAGAAGTTTGTACCTTGGTGAAAAGATCCTGGGATAATATCAAGATTGAGATTGTTGTCGTCATTTAAGTGTGGCGTTTCAAATGCCATAGATGGAACTGAGGATGAGGCAATATATGAAATGATTCGTCATCAGACACAGATGAGGACAGGCTAATAGATGGGAGTTTTGACAGTGATGAGGAGGTGTATGAATTTCATGAGGAATAAAACTTGAGTTCAATAACTTTATGTAATACATTTTTTTTTCAAATTTCAGACCCCAAAATTAAGGTGCGTCTTATACATGGGGAAATACGGTAATTCCCCAAAGCTCATGTCATCAGTAAAAGCAGGATATCTACTTTGCCCTGTTCGTCCTTACATTCCCAACCCTTGAGATGTTATAAGTGCCAAAAAGTATGGCCACTCTCAAAAAAAATGTTAAATATAAGGTGGAGAACAAGGTAAGCTATCAATAAGCGAGGAAAATAATTGCTCTTACTATGCCAAAATGCACCTATGCCAGTATTGCACAAAAACAACAAACAGTGTCCACCCAAACTGATGTTACAATCCCCTCAAATATATCAATCTATGACTGGCTCAAGCTGTCCTCTTTCTGCAACAGTTCAATGTCCATAAGCACTCAGACTAGGCAAGTAACACTCCCCTTACTGTACCAGTGACAAATCCTTCCCCACCAGTGATCATTACTACTTCACATAGTAAAAAAGTTCCAATTCAAAAAGGAAGATCCAATTTTAGAAATATATGGGAAAGAAGATATGGACACTGGTTGGCCTATATTTCCAAATAAAAGACAAACATAAGTCCGAACTCTGTAAAACCGCCATACTAGAAAAGCAGTAAGATACAGCTCCCTGTACTCATTTCAAGTAATGCCTTATGTTTTACAGTGGAATTGGAGAGAACTTTGTAATAATATTGACGATATTCATGATCTCATCCATCCCTACCCTCTAGTTGGTTTCTGATTACAGGAAACCTATTTAATTTCCCAAATTTCACCTCTGTAAAGAACTACTCTATATTTGTTGTTATTTGGTTTTTAGGAGCATTAGCAACTAAGGCCATATTGCTCTGGGGATATGCGGTGGTCATTCCCTGACCTCTCTGTAATTGAACCCCAGTCTAATTAAGAAGCGTGTGCTATGCACACGCTTCTTGATTAGACCGGGGTTCAAGCTCATGACCACCAAATACGGAGAGGTCAGGGAATGATCACCGCATATCCCCAGAGCAATATGGCCTTAGTTGCTAATGCTCCAAAAAACCAAATAACAACTACTCTGTATATCGAAAAGATTGCAATACATCGAATGCTGCCCATGGTGGTGTGGCCATCTTAATCAATTCACAGATCTCAGCTAAGCAGATTGTTTTTCAAACAGAAATTGAAACTGATGTGGTATGTTTCTTCATTCAGATTGTGATAACGCTGGTTTCAATATATCTTCCACCAAATCATACCTTTTCTTAAAAATATCTTGAAGAACTTCTAATACGATTACCTTCCCCTGTATGTCTATTGGGAGGTTTCAATGTCCGCCATCCCATATGAGGATTCTATGGGATGGCGGACATCCCATATGAGGATCATCTAAATTAGATAGACATGACTGACTAATTGAAACCTTTCTGGATAAGCAAAGCCTTACCATCTTTAATACTGGTGCACCAACTCATATACAATTACCAACTGGACAAACTTCTGCAATTAATCTTTCAATATGCTCCCCGATACTGTTTACAGTCATTGAATCTGTTATGGATGATCCCACAGGCAGAGATCAACTTTTGGGAAAGAGAGTAGCCTCGTTCAGGCGAAGTTTTACGACTCCGGCTAATAGAGAAGTTTTCTTAAATTTTTGCTGTTTTATTGACTTAAATTGGCATATTAATTTATTTTCTAGAAGTAGCTTATATTCCTAGTTATGATACTTAGTTTAATTTGAACTTTTATAGAGATTTTGTAGGTTATTACTTAGTATCAGTAAGGGTATCCATTCCATGTGTTTTACAGGTTTTGGCAGCTCCGGCGAATGCAGTTTAATTTGAACTTCTGTAGAGATTTTGTAGGTTATTGCTGAGTATCAGTAAAGGGTATCCATTCCATGTGTTTTACAACTTTTTGCACCTCCGGCAAATGCGGTTTTTATTTATATTTAGCCGTTTTATTGATTTAATTGTTATATTAAATTATTTTCTATAAGTAGCTTATAGACCTAGTCAAGCTCCTTGGTTTATTTTGAATTTAAATAGTACGATTTTGAAAGTTAATTAATACTTAGTGTCCGTAGATTTACTGTTTGTAACTTGCCGCCATTGTTATACAATACAATGTATATCCCGAACTAGATAGCATAAGGTTTAAGGTAAAACCAGATAGTGAAACACATAGCGCCGACTGGGCTAGCTGTGTGGGTAAAGTGCCTTCCTGGCAACCCAAAGGTTGTGGGTTCAAATCCCGCCTCGAGCTTGGATCAGAGTAGAAAATCCAAAAACCTTGGGAGGTGCAATATGGCCACAGAAGCTGATGCGCCAACAACTAACAAAAAAAAAAAAAAAAAAGAAAGAAACACATAGCACTGCATTAGAAATCTGTTAGCTTAGTATAGTATAGTATTATCAATTAATCAGTAAAATTTATTAATCTTGTTAAACTTCATTCTCAATTAAATTGTACGTTTTTAACTAACTGCATATAATGACTTAGATTTTACCAACATAACATTATTAATTAATACATAACTTGATAGGGATAAGGAAGTTATAAAACGAAACTCAGAGATAATAGTCGATACTGAAAAAAAAAAAAAAAAAAAAAATATATATATATATATATATGCACACACACACACACACACAGTGTTGGCGCATCAGCTTCTGTGACCATATTGCACCTCCCAAAGATTTTGCATTTTCTACTCCGATCCAAGCTCGAGGCGGGATTTGAACCCGCGACCTTTGGGTTGCCAGGCAGGCACTTTACCCACCCGACTAGCCCAGTAGGGTTATAATTTTGTATTGGAAATGAAATTGAATCAAAATCATGACTCAGACCAGAGCAGTAAAGCAAAAGGCTCAAGCTAATGGGAGTGCTGTGGCTCAGGGGAGAACTGAGGCGGGGGGGGGAGTGGCCTCTGAAACACAGCCGTTTAAAATGTACTGCTTGTTTGATGTTTGTGGAGCGATCAGGGACGAGACATGATATTTCGAAGGGAATGTTCTTTGTGTGTGCACGATGTAAGGAGTGTGAGAAAATCAGGTGTCAGATCAGCATTGTTATGGGCCTATATGAGAGCTTGAAGGGTTGATTCCCTCGAAGGATCTAAATTGAGGAGCCCATAAAGCTGTCAGCTGTCCACATCAACACCAGAGCTTGCACTTGAACATCAAGCAACACAGCTCCAGTCCCCAAAGCAGAATGTACTAGGATCTAGCAATTGTTTGTGACTCTATTGTCAGGGAAACAGGGAACATTGTGCAAAAAGGATAAGTGGTACAGGACCAGGATATGTCTGCCAGGGACAAAGGTTGATGACGTTGTAGAGCAGATATATCATCTTTTAAGGGCACAAAATGCAATATTGTTGGTGGTACACGTTGGCACTAATGATATTAAGAGTAGGAGACTGGCAGAATTACTTAACAAGTACTGGTCAGTGTTGAAAATAAAAGCCTTGAATTAGGGTTGAATTTGAAAGTGTCTGCAATTCTGCCCAGACACGGTAGTAGTAGCAGTGGTATTTGATGCAAGAAAGCAAGTGTATGAGCTTATGCAGCATCAGCCAAAAAAAAAAAAAAAAAAAAAAGTATATAATAAGAGACTTGTCAATCAATTTGGCCCTGCAGAGATTGTGCAAGGTTCAAGGGATAGAATTTTTTTTTTAGTCTGGTCTGTGCTTGTTAACAGCAGAGACTTCTACAGGGATGGGATGCACTTAAATAGAAAGGGTGCAAGAATATTTGCTGATGCTATCGAGGCAGTGTTAGATGGGCTGGAAAACAGCTAGCTTGGAGGATACACAAACTAATAGATTAACAGTAGCCACTGGCAGAGGTGAAAGTGCTTCTTGCACTGCTTCTATTGGAATGAGCAGCAGCTTGGGAAATAAGATGCAGGAGATTTCAGAGTCTGATGGAACAAGTAAATACATGAGCTGTGTTAGGGTAGCAAAGATTAGGAACAGGCGTATGTATATAGGTGTCCCGCCTGGTTGGCGGGGTGGATGTCGCCATTCTCAAGAATTGTTGGCGGGTTGGACTGGGAGAGTTGGAGGGGAGGCTTCCTGTGTCTGAAATGGGGGTGGTCCCTGTTGATTTATAATACAATAAATATGTATAATAGATATGAAAATGAAATAACTTTGAAAGCACAGGCAGTTCAGGTTCATAAGTTACATGGTGGGGGTGGTTTTGAAGGTGGAAGGTTTGTCAAAGGACATCTGAGATTAACCTTGGAGGCAAATTTGCATTGGTTTTGTAGCAGAAACTTTAGCTGAATTTCTGTTTAATGTGAAAATATGATGAATTCATTGGTTAAATGACAAAACAGCATTGTACTAAATTTCTAAATTATACTAAATTTCTCTCAGATATATCACTAGATGCCCAACAGCACCTAATACTTGCAATCATAAGTTAAAGCCCTTGTGCACCATTAAAAGTTGAAGTATTTCAAGAATATCACCTGTGGTTTATAAAAATAGTCCAATCCTTGGCTAACAAGTTATATTTTTGCTTCATATTTTAAAAGTGAGTTTGTACCATCCATGAGATTGCACTTGCTTTCTGGAAAATATGAAGAAAAAGACTCTCTTACTGTTGGATCACTGCCTGTCCCATCCCATCATTCAACTGATGTCTTTAAATTATAAAATGGCAAGATCAGAGTTATGTTTCTGCCAAAAAACCTAACTGCACTGATCCAGCCTGTTGAGCAAGGTATTATTGAAGCCAGCAAAGCTTACTGTCAAGCTTGCTGGTGTTCTGAACTCTGAAATGCAAGCTTTAGAATTTCTAAAAACATTAGCACTGAAAGATAATGCATACAACATTGGATTAGCAGGGGAGAAAATTAGATCAACAGCAACTGAAAACTGCTGAAAAAAAAAAATACTTGAAAAGATGATCACTGATTATAATCTAGATTTAGCATCATTTTCAAAACAAGAAGCAATGGCTGTTTGTAATATACTTGGCAGGCTTGAGGCAAATGACCTGGCAATTTGGATTAAGGTGGACAGAGAAGATCTAGCTGTGCATCCCAGGGGCTCACATCTGGTGAGTATGGGCTTGGCAAACCCAGAGTCCTGGGCTGAATATCATCACTCTTCTCTTTCTTGGTGATGCCTTTCTACTTCTTTCTCTCTCTCTCTCTCACACACACACACAATTTTTTTTTTTTTTTTGGCTGGTGCAGCATAAGCCTCAGGCTTCTTTGTACCGTATGACTAATAATAATAATAATAATAATAATAATACTTGTGTGTAACCAATGCTAGGAGTTTGGTAAATAAATTTGATGAATTTGCGGTGTTGGACAAAACAGCAAAGGCAGATATTGTAGGGATAACAGGAACGTGGTGTCACAGATATAAGGAATGCAGAAATGGAATCTGGGGAGTACAATGTGTACCGGAAGAATAGACAGGCTAGGAAGGGAGAAGGGGTTATACTATTAGTTACGAAACACATAAAATCCAAGGAAGTAAAGCCTGTCGGATGGCTGGACAGTGCAGTGTCGAATCAGTTTGGTGTGATGTAAGCACTGGAAAATCAAAATTGAGATTAGGAGTGTGTTATAGGCCTAATGACTCTGATGAGTATAATAATGAACTGTACAGGTAAATAGAGTGGGCCAGAAAATCAGAGTGTCTTATAATGGGAGATTTTAATTTCCCAGATATTGACTGGAATTTGTGGGTTATTATTGTTATCATAATTATTAGCTATATGGTGCAAGGAAGCGTGAGGCTTATGCTGCACCAGCCAGGAAACATTTCTGAGTTACACTGAGAGAGAGAGAGAGAGAGAGAGAGAGAGAGAGAGAGAGAGAGAGAGAGAGAGAGAGAAGTAGAAGGAAATCACCAAGAAAGTGAAGAATTATGATATCCATCTAAGGACCTGGGTGTGCTAAACTCATACTAACCAGATGTGATCCCCTAGGGATATTGGTCATTCACACACTAGCAAGGCTTTTGTGGTTTTTTTGTACGATTGTTTTCTACAGTAGCATGGTCCGGAGGCAACTTAAGGGAGTAATACTCTTGATCTGATTATGAGTAATGATTATTCATGAATTAAGAATCTGTAGATAAAGGAACCACTAGGTGGCAGTGATCACAGTGTGCTGAAATGGCATTTAAAGAGGTAATTACCATCTGTTGGGTAAAGGGAAGTTTTTTTGCTTCTGTAAAGATGAGTACCGAGGTCTGAGGTAGTATTTAAATTCTATATGGTGGGATGAACTGATGATGTTACCAACAGAAAATTCAAAATGGGAAGCATTTCAAGAATTAATCTTGGAAGCTACTAGCCTTTACATACCAACTAAGAAATATTGTTCAAGGTTTAGGCCTAAATATTGATGAACTAATGAAACATGTCTGATGAACTAAGGAGACATGTGGCAGAAGAAAAATGCATGGGATACATAAATGAATGGTGACACCGAAGCCTTTGATAGATATACGCTGGTCTGTAACCAAGTTACATAGGAGGTTAGGTAGGGAAAAGGCAGATTATGAGAAATCTTTGGCAAAGGATGCAAAGAAAAACAGCAAAGAGTTCTTTACCTATGTAAACTCTAGAAGGAAAGGGATGAATCAGATTGGCTTCCTGGATATTGATGGTTGAACTGTTGGTGATTCTGCTCAGGTAGCTAACAAACGAAATGAGTATTTCACATCTACATTCACACATGAGCAGTTATTCAGGGAGGGGAATTCCAGAGGTGAATTAAATTCTTCCAGTGAGCTAGATGAATTTTTAATAGCTGAGAGCAAAGTGGAGGAGAAATTGTTGAAGGTACACATAAGAAAGGCACCCGGGTTGGATGCTATCTATCCAGTTATATTAAAGGAGGCAGCAAAGGAAGTAAGCAAATCCTTAGCCATAATTATGAGAGGTTTTTTTGGACTCAGGGGAGTTGACTTGAGATATGCAAATGTGACTCCAATTCACAAAGGAGGATCAAAGGGTGACACAAGTAATTACAGACCTGTTAGTTTAATTTCTGTTCCAGGGAAATTAATGGAGGCACTGGTTAAAGAAGTATTGCAGGATCATCTAGACAAGACTTCAGTTATAGCTTGGACACAGCATGGTTTTGTTAATTGGAAGTCTTGTCTAACCAATTTGATTTGATACTATGATGTGGTCACAAAGGAACTGGATGCAGCAAAAAACTTTGATATCATATATTTGAATCTTAGAAAGGCTTTTGATATTGTTCTTGCATCAAATGCCTCTACTAATGCTAATGCTAATGCAAGCTTATGCAGCATCAGCCAAAAAAAAAAAAAAAATAATAAAATAAAATAAAATAAAAATAAATAAAAAAATAAAAATTAACCACTTCCACTTCACCCCTCTGTTCATTCAAAATACCTGTCCAGCTGAGCCTTAAACTTATTTAGGCTATCAACTTCCACGACAAGGGATGGAAGTCTGTTCCAACAACCAACCACCCACCCGCTGGCTAAAGGAAAATTTCCTCACGTCTATCCTACATCTGTCTTTCCTCAATTTGAATTTATGCCCTCTCACGTGATTTTTCTGAGCAAGAGGAAGAATCCCATCATCATTGAGCATGCTCAAACCATTCAAGGCTTTATACAACTCAATCAGATCACCTTGCTGGTGCCTAGTCTCCAGGCACTGTAATTCGCAAAACTTAAGCCTTTCTTCGTAAGAGCACCCCTTTGTTCCATTCGCCAATCTTGTTGCCTTTCTCTGTACTCGGTCCAGCATCCCTACATCCTTCTTGAAATGGGTCCTCCAGACCTGTATACGGTACTCTAGGTGTGGCCTGACCATTGCCTTATACAAGGGAATAATCACCTCCTTATCCCTGCTAGAAAAATTCCTATATATCATTGACAATACACCATGAGCTACTCTTGCAGCCCGTTTGCACCGCTCAGAAAACTTCATATCTGCCTGCACAACCACCCCAGGTCCCTTTCATTCTCTACCACTGTCAGCGTAGTACCACAGAGTTGATACGTTGCTCTGGGGTTGCTGTTTCCCATATGTAGTACTTTACATTTGTCAATGTTAAACTTCATTTGCCACCTCTCAGCCCATCTGCTCAACCTTTCCAGATCCTATTGCAGTAGCATAGTGTCAGTAGTGTCCTTGACAACCCTGCCAACCTTCTTATCATCTGCAAACTTGGACATTATGCTTGATATATCATCATCAATATCATTTATAAATACAGAAAACAATAATGGACCCAATACTGAACCCTGAGGGACTCCAATAATAACATTAGTCCACGATGAGCAGTGATGGTATATCAAGCTTAATATGCAAGTTCACAGACGATATGAATGTTGATAGGGTTGTTAATGAAAGTAATCACAATACGCTGCTGCAATAGGATCTAGAAAAGTTGAGCGGATTGGCTGAGAGGTGGCAGCTGAAGTTTAACATTGACAAATGTAAAATGCTGCATATCGGGAGCAGTAACCCCATATCAACTGTGTGGTTGTTCACTGACAGTGGTAGACGTGAAAAGTACCTGGGGTAATTGTGTAGGTAGATATGAAGTTTTCTGGGCAGTGCAGACAGTTTGCAAGAGTAAATCATGGTGCCTTGTACACCATGATTTACAGGAATTGTTCTAGCAGGGATAAGGAGGTGATTATCCTCTTGTATAAGGCAATGGTCAATCTACATCTTGAGTACTGTATACAGGTCTGTAGGCCTCATTTTAGGAAGGATGTAGAGTTTGTGGAGCGAGTGCAGAGAAGGGAAACAAGATTAATGCATCGAACAAAGGGTTGCTCTTATGAAGAAAGGCTTAAGTTTTGCAAATTACTGTGTCTTGAGACTAGGCACCTGCAAGGTGATCTGATTAAGGTGTATAAAGCCTTGAATGGTTTGAGCATGCTTAATGCTGATGGGTTTCTTCCTCTTGCTCAGTATAATCACCTGAGAGGGCATAAATTCAAATCGAGGAAAGACGGTTGTAGAATAGGTGTGCAGAAGTTTGCCTTTAGCCAGCGTGCGGTTGATTGCTGGAACAAACTTCCATCTGTTGTTGTAGAAGTTGATGGCTTAAATAGATTCAAGACAGAACCAGAGAAACATTTGGAGTAAGTGGATGTGTGAAATTAGAAGATCCCCCCAATTCTGTATAAGCTTAATTTCTTTCATCAATTGCCTTTACTAATGCTAATGCTAATTTTCTGATTATATGCAATCTGCTCACTACACAACCACCATTGGCCCAACCCTGCAGGAAATGGAAATTCTCTCGATCCAACTGGGCCAAATTTCACTCAGTCAGCTATCACTCTGGGTGAGTAAATTAATTGTGTGATTACAGCCCACAGCTGTAGTGACAGAATATATCACAACCCACTTTATAATATCAGCTAAAATCTCAAAATTCCATTCAAAACCTCCTGCCCAACAGCATTTTAATTAATGGTGGAATGACAAATGCACAAAAGCAAAGGGAAAAAAAAAACTAAATAGTGGAATTTATTTCAGCAATCCCCAACCACAGCTAATCTCATTAACTATAAATAAAGCGAAGGGCAAAAGCAAGATTCGTTCAAAGACAAACCAAGAGAGATATCTGAAATTGTTTTGCATCCACTGTAAATAGGAACACTGACTCCAGTTTAATATGGAAGAAAATTAAACTGCTTTCTATCAGGTTTCCAACTGTCCTTTCTACAATTCTTTCCTGGAATGGGCACAAACTCTCAACTCCTCTTGATATAGCAAATGCCTTGGGTAAAACTTTTGTTCAAGTATCAGCAGCATCAAGTTATTCCCCAGAAAGATCATTACTGAACCATGAACCATCAACTTTCATACTTCTCTACTCTTTCCCTATAACCAGCCTCTTCTGTATTTGGAACTTCTGTAATCCATTAGAACAATGCACAACATTGCTTTTATCCACCTTGGACTCCTCCTTCTCAACTGAACTTTGATATTATTTTCTTAAATGGGGTAAGAATGTGAAACAACTTCATGCAAGTCATATTCCGAGCTATGTTGATTTCCTGCTTATATATCTGTAATCAAGTCACAAAGGAGGTTAAGCAGGCGAAGACAGATTACGAGAAATCTTTAGTAAAGGATGCTAAGAAAAACAACAAGGATTTCTTTACTTATATAAACTCTAAAAGGAAGGGGATGAATCAGATTGGTCCACTTCACATCGATGGTTCGACTGTTGATGATCATGCTCAGACAGCAAACAAACTTAATGAGTATTTTTCATCTACATTCACACATGAGAAGTTATTAAGGATTGAAAATGCCAGAAAGTTATCAAATTGTAGCAGGATGCTTAATGATTTTGTAATAACTGAGAGCAGAGTGGAAGCGAAATTGTTGAAGTTAAACATAAGAAAGGCAGGTGGGTTGGATGGGATCTATCCAGTTATATTAAAGGAGGTGGCAAAGGAAATACGCAAACCCTTAGCCATAATTATTAGAGTATCCTTTGACTCAGGGGAGGTCCCCACTGACTGGAGATGTCCAAATGTATCCCCAATTCACAAAAGGGGATAGAAGGGTGACACGAGTAATTACAGACCAGTTAGTTTAACTTTTGTTCAGGATAAAATAATGGAGACACTGGTTAAAGATGCATTGCAGGATCATCTAGACAAGACTAACAATAATTCAGACACAGCATGGGTTTGTTAAGGGAAAGTCTTTTCTGACAAAATTGATTGGATATTATGATGTGATTACAAAGGAACTTTATGCAAAAAATAAATTTGGTGTCATATACTTGGATTTCAGGAAAGCTTTTGACACTGTTGCACATGAAAGACTACTGTACAAATTGGAGCAGAATGGTATTAAGGGTAAGTTGCTGTAATGGATAAAAGGATGGTTAAGTGGGAGAAGAGAGAGGGTGGTAATCAGTGTGTGCTGTTCTTCCTGGAATAATGTTATTAGTGAAGTCCCACAGGGTTCGGTGTTGGATCCACTGTTGTTTTGTATATTTATCAATGATATTGATGAAGGTATATCGGGCTTAATGTCGAAGTTTGCAGATGATACAAAGGTTGGCAGGGTTGTTAATTACAGTAGTGGCAGTGTGTTACTGCAACAGGATCTAGAAAATTTGGGAAAATGGGCTGAGAAGTGGCAATTGAAGTTTAACATTGACAAATGCATAGTATTGCATATGGGTAGAAGTAACCCCAGAGAAACGTATCAAATGTGTGATACTACACTTAGGTTGGTAGAAAATAAAAAAGACCTGGGAGTAATTGTGCAGTCAGATATGAAGTTTTCTGAGCAATGTAGACAGGCTGTCAGAGCAGGTAATCGGGTTTTGTCAATGATATATAGGAATTTTGCTAGCAGGGAAAAGGTGGTGATTGTCCCTCTGTATAAGGCAGTGGTCAGTCCATGCCTTGAGTACTGCGTACAGGTCTGGAGGCCTCATTTTATGACGGATGTCGATTTACTTGAGCGTATACAGTGTAGGGCAACAAGATTTGTGAGGGGAATGAAGGGATTCTCTTACCAAGAGAGGCTTAAGTTCTGCAAATTGCAACGGCTGGAAACTAGGCATCTGCGAGGTGATCTGATTGAGGTGTATAAGGCCTCGAATGTGTTGAGAATGTTGAATTCTAATGGGATTTTTCCACTTGTTGAGACTATGAACCTAAGGGGGTATAAATTCTAATTGAGGAAAGATAGCTGTAGAATAGATATGCAGATTTCTTCCTTTAGCCAGCAGGTGGTTACTTGTTGGAACAAACTTCCATCTGTCATTGTGGAAGTTGATAGGTTAAATAAATTTAAGGAGGAACTGGACAAACATTCAGAGGGAATGGATGTGTGAATTTTTATTTTTTTTAGCTGATGCTACATAAGCTCATACGCTTAATTTCTTGCATCACATGCCACGATTACTATATACTGATCGATTCAAATCACATCAGCTGTTGGAGCAGCAGTAATGTTTCTTTCTGCTGCCATTTCATCTTCCCTTCCACCTGAGTATAGCAAATTTTCTGGAGAACTAAATGGAATAAAATTAGCTCTGTAAAATCTGACTCTTTATCTGACTTCAAAATATTTAATTTACACACTCTCTTAGCTTAATTTGACGTCACCTCCATAGCCAGGTGGGCAGGGGCAGGAGCAGCAGCAGCAGCGCGAAGCACACTCTTCTTGATTAGACTGGAGTTCGATCCCATGACCGCCAAATACGGAAGAATGCAGAAAGGTCAGGAAATGACCACTGCATATCCCCGGAGCAATATGGCCTTAGTTGCTAATGGTCCTAGAAACCAAATAACAAACAACAAACAAGCTTAATTTGAGCAATGCAAAATCTTTTTTATATATATGTGAATAACCCTGTTTTAAACCACGAGGAGGTTTCTCATGAAAATTGAACATCGTCAGCAATTACTGAAATTTTGTTGGATTCCAGCCCATTCAGGGATAAAGGGGAACGTACTGGCAGATATATATGCAAAAAATCTGTCAACTTTATATTTGACCTCAGTCCACATTCCAGCTGCTCTGATGAATATAATGTCATCAGAGCAGCAGCATGACTTGCACAGTGGAAAGGACTATGGCATAATAAGGGTTATAATAAAATTTTCCAGTTTATTACTTGCCTAGGAAACAAAATTTTGGCACTCTTGCATCCAGACAACGAGAAGGGAAAAAGTGGTACTTGCATGGTCAAAAATAGGGCATATTTATCTGACCCAAATCCATCTACTTACAAGTTTCAGAGACTGCTGTAAGTCATTGTGGTACAAGTAAACACATGGGTTGTGTTAGGGTAGCTAAGAATAGGAACAGGCGCATGTATACTTGCATGTACACCAATGCTAGGAATTTGGTAAATAAATTTGATGAATTTGAGATATTGCTCAAAACATCAAAGGCAAATATTGTTGGAATATCAGAGACGTGGTGTCACAGAGTTATAAGGATTGCAGAACTGGAATTTGTGGAGTACAACGTCTACAGAAAGGATAGACAGGATAGGAAGGGGGGGAGGGGTTATGCTATTAGTAAAGAAACACATAAAATCCAAGGAAGTGAAGCCAGTCGATATCGCCGGATAGTGCATTGTCGAGTCAGTTTGGTGTGACATAAGAATTGGGAAATCAAAATTGAGAGTAGGAGTGTGCTTTAGGCCTAATGACTCCGATGAGTATAATAAGAAACTGTATAGGGAAATAGAATGGGCCAATAGATCAGAGAGTCTTAGAATTCGGGATTTTAATTTCCCAGATATTGACTGGAATTTGTGGATTGGTCACTCACACACTAGCTAGGCTTTTGTGGATTTATTGGATGATTGTTTTCAACATCAGAATGTTCGGGAGGCAAGGTAATACTCTTGATTATCAGTAGTGATTCTTCATGCATTAAGCATCTGCAGATAAAGGAACTACTAGGTGGCAGTGACCACAGTGTTCTGAAGTGAGATTTACTCAAAAAGGTAACTACCATCAGGGGTAAAGACAAGGATTTTTGCTTTCGTAAAGGCGACTACGATGGTCTGAGACAGTATTTAAATTCTATACAGTGGGATCAACTGATGATGTTACCAACAGCAAATTCAAAATGAGAAGCATTCAAAGAATTTATCTTGGAAGCTACTATGCTTTACATACCAACTAAGAAATATTGTTCAAGGTTTAGGCCTAAGTGGATGTCAGATGAACTAATGAGACATATGGCAGAGAAGAAAAATGCATGGGATACATACAAATTAAAACATGACACAGAAGCCTATGATAGATACAAGTTGATCTTAAACCAAGTTACAAAGGAGGTTACACAGGCGAAGGCAGATTACGAGAAATCTTTGGCAAGGGATGCAAAGAAAAACAGCAAAGAGTTCTTTACTTATGTAAACTCTAGAAGGAAGGGGATGAATCATATTGGTCCACTTGATATCGATGGGTGAACGGTTGATGATCCTGCTCAGATAGCTAACAAACTAAATGAATATTTTGCATCGACATTCACACATGAGGAGTTATTCATGAGGAGGGGAATGCCAGAGGTGTATTCAACTCTGGCAGTAAGCTAGATAATCTTGTAATAACGGTGAGTAAAGTGGAGGAGAAATTGCTGAAGATAAACACAAGAAAGGCACCCGGGGTGGATGGGATCTATCCAGTTATATTAACTGGAGGCAGCAAAGGAAGTAAGCAAACCCTTAGCCATAATTAGGAGAGCTTCCTTGGACTCAGGGGAAGTACCCATGGACTGGAGATGTGGAAATATCACCCCAATTTTCAAAGGAGGATCAAAAGGTGACACAAGTAATTATAGACCTGTTAGTTTAACTTCTGTTCCCGGAAAATTAATGGAGGCACTAGTTAAAGAAGCACTGCAGGATCATCTAGACAAGACTTCAGTTATAGCTGAGACACAGCATGGTTTTGTTAAGGGGAAGTCTTGCATGACCAATTTGATTGGATACTATGATGCAGTCACAAAAGAACTGGATGCAGGGAATAACTTTGATATTATATACTTGGATCTTAGAAAGGCTTTTAATACTGTTGCACATGGAAGACTGCTGCACAAATTGGAGCAGTGTGGCATTGAAGGCAAATTGCTGCTATGGATAAAGGGGTGGTTGAGGGGGAGAAGACAGAGAGTGATAATCAATGGACACTGCTCATTGTGGACTAATGTTATTAGTGGAGTCCCTCAGTGTTCAGTATTGGGACCATTATTGTTTTCTGTATTCATAAATGATATTGATGATGGTATATCAAGCTTAATGTCCAAGTTTGCAGATGATACGAAGATTGGCAGGGTTGACAAGGACACTACTGACACTATGCTACTGCAACAGGATTTGGAAAGGTTGAGCAGATGGGGGCTGAGAGGTGGCAAATGAAGTTTAACATTGACAAATGTAAAGTACTACATATGGGAAACAGCAACCCCAGAGCAACGTATCAACTCTGTGGTACTACACTGACAGTGGTAGAGAATGAAAGGGACTTGGGGGTGGTTGTGCATGCAGATTTGAAGTTTTCTGAGCAGTGCAGACGGGCTGCAAGAGTAGCTCATGGTGTATTCTCGATGATATATAGGAATTTTTCTAGCAGGGATAAGGAGGGGATTATTTCCTTGTATAAGGCAATGGTCAGGCCACACCTAGAGTACTGTATAGAGGTCTGGAGGCCGCATTTCAAGAAGGATGTAGGGATGCTGGAATGAGTACAGAGAAAGGCAACAAGATTATTGAATGGAACAAAGGGGTGCTCTTACGAAGAAAGGCTTAAGTTTCGCAAATTACAGTGTCTGGAGACTAGGCACCAGCGAGGTGATCTGATTGAGGTGTATAAAGCCTTGAATGGTTTGAGCATGCTTAATGCTGATGGGATTCTTCCTCTTGCTCAGAAATATCACCTGAGAGGGCATAAATTCAAATTGAGTAAAGACAGATGTAGGATAGACGTGAGCAAATTTGCATTTAGCCAGCGGGTGGTTGGTTGGTGGAACAGACTTCCATCCCTTGTCGTGGAAGTTGATAGCCTACATAAGTTTAAGGCTCAGCTGGACTGGTATTTCGAACGAACAGAGGGGTGAAGTGGAAGTGGTTATTTTTTATTTATTTATTTTTATTTATTTATTTATTTTATTATTTTTTTTTTTGGCTGATGCTGCATAAGCTTGCTTTCTTGCATCAAATGCCTCTACTAATGCTAATGCTAATTCTAATGTTAATAAAGCCTTGAATGGTTTGATCATACTCAATGCCGATGGGATTCTTCCTCTTGCTCAGAAAAATCACCTGAGAGGGCATAAATTCAAATTGGAGGAAAGACAGATGTAGGATAGACGTGAGAAAATTTGCCGTTAGCCAGCGGGTGGTTGGTTGGTGGAACAGACTTCCATCCCTTGTCGTGGAAGTTGATAGCCTACATAAGTTTAAGGCTCAGCTGGACAGGTATTTCGAACGAATGGAGGGGTGAAGTGGAAGTGTTTTGTTTGTTTTTTTTTTCTTTTGGCCGATGCTGCATAAGCTTGCTTTCTTGCATCATATGCCTCTACTAATGCTAATGCTAAAGTGATTATCCTCAGTGTCAGCACTGCTCAGCACATAAGATAAACTCTTGACAACAAGTTAAACTTCCTTGAACATATTAAATTTATACGTAATACTATCTCAAAAATATGATGCGGTCACAAAGGAACTGGATGCAAAAAATAATTCTTATATCATATGCTGGGATTTTAGGAAAGCTTTTGATACTGTTGCACATGGAAGAATACTGTACAAGTTAGAGTAGTATGGCATTAAGGGCAAGTTGCAACTTTGGATAAAAGTCAAACATATTTTTATTTTCTGTCCTCACTGTCAACAGGACACAACATCAGTCCTAATTTCTTTAATAAATCTTCAACAACTGAGATCACTAGAGCATGTTATTTGCGATCAGGGAAATATTAATGAATTTTTCCTTTTTCTGAAAAAAATTGGAAAATATCATTCAATTTGAGTAGTTTTATAAAATGAAACTGAAAAGACTTAACACATTGAATGCAGACTATGAGTTAATTCGTATTTGGTGATCTGGCCCAGGACACCGACTATGAGTTAACTTGGACTGGTTTATCTTTCCTTTCAGGTGCAGCTATGAGTATATTCGTAGAAAATATATGCAACTGATGGATAGTTAGCTTCTGGGATAAGAATGAAAAATCAACCACAGTTTCAGAAAACAGACTATATCCACAAAAAAAAAAATATTTTCTACACACCAAGAGCTAGTTTCTCTTACTGCACTGGACAATAATAGCATGTTCCACAGAGTTTTTTATTTCACGTACTCAACACGACTTAGTCAGGTACGGTTTTTTTTTCAGTTGGTGGTATAGTGAACTAAAATTCTGAATAATGAATTTTACGTTCAGACCTAATGTTCTTGGAATGTTTAGAATTTTTTCTCCAATCTAAGATTCTATGTAACTTTTCTGTCTAGTTTGGATTCCGCCATAAAATGTCTGAAATTCAGAAAAACCCATAATGTGACGGAAAAGGATGTATGCGTTATGCATATATATTTCTATAATATGTAATGCAGTTTTTTTTCACAAATCTGACCGGTTTTCTTAGCGCTCAATAATAAGAGAGAATTTGATCCGATCGATCTATAAACAGAATCGTACGACTTGTCAAAATTCTCTTCAAATTCTGAGTCACTCATATTATCATAGAGTTAAGCTCTTCTTCGGTCATTGGTCTCTTCTTATCCATGTGTTGTTGTTTTTTGTAAAAAAAACAAAAAGCATGTAACAGAGTACTAAATACATCGTAAACGACAAAGTCTCTGTCGTGGCAGTGGATTTATGCACACAGATTCATATTCAGAGAATTCTGCAAGTTAAAACATGTCTGATTTAATTAAGTTAACACATAGTTGGCTGACGCGAAGAATTTTCTATTAAATACACTAACTAAAAGATAATTTGCGAGGCTTTTGTTTTACAACAATAAGCTTTTTGTTATGAGTTGTTGTGATGAATATAAATTATAATTTGGGTTTTTGAATAATTTAACATGCCTAACTCAAATTGGCATCGGAGACCAGTTTACCCAAATAAACCTTGACAGTCAACGTGTTAAATTCTGAATTATTTCCTAACACATCCCTATGGACAGGTGCACTATAGCCAGCTTATGTGCTAATAAATACACACACACACACACACACATGCACACTGATGTGGTCACAAAAGAACTGGATGAAAAAAATTATTCTGATATACTTGGATTTTAGGAAAGCTTTTGAAACTGTTGCACTTTGAAGACTACTGTACAAGTTGGAGCAGTTTGGCATTAAGGGTAAGTTGCTACTATGAATAAAAGGATGTTTGAGTGGTAGAAGACAGATTGATAATCAGTGGACACTGCTCTTCAAGGACTAATATTATTAGTGGAGTTCCCCAGATGTCTGCATCATTGGGCCGAACATGGTTTTCTGTATTTATTAATGATATTGATGAAGGTATATCAGGCTTAATGTCCAAGTTTGCAGAAGCTACAATGGTTAGCAGAGTTAGCATTAGCATTAGCATTAGTAGAGACATTTGATGCAAGAAAGCAAGCTTCTGCAGCATCAGCCAAAAAAGAAAAAAAAAAAAAAAAAAACCCACTTCCACTTCACCCCTCTGTTGGTTCAAAATACCTGTCCAGATGAGCCTTAACCTTATTTAGGCTATCAACCTCCACCACAAGGGATGGAAGTCTGTTCCACCAACCAACCATCCGCTGGCTAAAGGCAAATTTCCGCACGTCTAACCTACATATGTCCTTTCTCAATTTGAATTTATGCCCTCTCAGGTGATTATTCTGAGCTAGAGGAACAATCCCATCAGCATTGAGCATGCTCAAACCATTCAAGGTTTTATACATCTCTATCAGATCACCTCGCTGGTGCCTAGTCTCCAGACACTGTAATTTGCAAAACTTAAGCCTTTCTTCGTAAGAGCACCCCTTTGTTCCATTCACTAATCTTGTTGCCCTTCTCTGTACTCGTTCCAGCAGCTCTACATCCTTCTTGAAATGAGGCCTCCAGACTTGTATACAGTACTCTAGGTGTGGCCTGACCATTGCCTTATACAAGGGAATAATCACCTCCTTATCCCTGCTGGAAAAATTCCTGTATATATAATTGACAATACTCCATGAGCTACTCTTGCAGCCCGTTTGCACTGCTCAGAGAACTTCATATCTGCCTGCACAACCACCCCCAAGTCCCTTTCATTCTCTACCACTGTCAGTGTAGTACCACAGAGTTGATACGTTGCTCTGGGGTTGCTGTTTCCCATGTGTAATACTTTACATTTGTCAAACTTCATTTGCCACCTCTCAGCCCATCTGCTCAACCTTTCCAGATCCTGTTGCAGCAGCATAGTGTCAGTAGTGGCCTTGACAACCCTGCCAACCTTTGTATCACCTGCAAACTTGGACATTAAGCTTGATATACCATCATCAATATCATTTATAAATACAGAAAACAATAATGGACCCAACACTGAGCCCTGAGGGACTCCACTAATAACATTAGTCCCCGATGAGCAGTGTCCATTGATTACCACTCTCTGTCTTCTCCCCCTCAACCACCCCTTTATTCATAGCAGCAATTTGCCTCACACTGCTCCAATTTGTGTAGTAGTCTTCCATGTGCAACAGTATCAAAAGCCTTTCTAAGATCTAAGTATATAATATCAAAGCTATTCCCTGCATCCAGTCCTTTCGCGACTGCATCATAGTATCCAATCAAATTGGTCAAGCAAGACTTCCCTTAACAAAACCATGCTGTGTCCGAGCTATAACTGAAGTCTTGTCTAAATGATCCTGCAGTGCTTCTTTAACCAGGGCCTCCATTAATTCTCCTGGAACAGAAGTTAAGCTCACAGGTCTATAATTACTTGTGTCAGCCTTTGATCCTGCTTTGTGAATTGGGGTCACATTTGCACATTTCCAGTCTATGGGTACCTCCCATGAGTCCAAGGAGGCTCTCATAATTATGGCTAAGGGTTTGCTTACTTCCTTTGCTGCCTCCTTTAGTATAACTGGATAGATCCCATCCACCCCGGGTGCCTTTCTTGTGTTTATCTTCAACAGTTTCTCCTCCACTTTACTCCCAGTTATTTCAAGATTCTGTAGCTTACTGCTAGAGTTGAATACACCTCTGTCATTCCCCTCGCTGAATAACTCCTCATGTGTGAATGTTGATGCAAAATATTCATTTAGTTTGTTAGCTACCTGAGCAGGATCATCAACAGTTGACCCATCAATATCAAGTGGACCAATCTGATTCATCCCCTTCCTTCTAGAGATTACATAAGTAAAGAACTCTTTGCTGTTTTTCTTTGCATCCCTTGCCAAAGATTTCTCGTAATCTGCCTTCGCCTGCCTAACCTCCTTTGTAACTTGGTTGCATATCAACTTGTATCTATCATAGGCTTCTGTGTCATGTGTTAATTTGTAAGTATCCCATGCATTTTACTTCTCTGCCATATGCCTCATTAGTTCATCTGACATCCATTTTGGCCTAAACCTTGAACAATATTTCTTAGTTGGTATGTAAAGCCTAGTAGCTTCCAAGATAAGTTCTTTGAATGCTTCCCATTTTGAATTTGCTGTTGGTAACATCATCAGTTGGTCCCACTGTATAGAATTTAAATACTGTCTCAGTCCATCGTATTCGCCTTTACGGAAGCAATAACCCTTCCCTTTACCCCTAATGGTAGTTACCTCTTTGAGTAAATCCCACTTCAGCACACTGTGATCACTGCCACCTAGTGGTTCATTTATCTGCAGAATCTTAATGCATGAAGAATCACTGCTGATAATCTAATCAAGAGTATTACTCCCTCTAGTTGCCTCCCGAACATGCTGATGTAGAAAACAATCATCCAATAAATCCACAAAAGCCCTGCTAGTGTGTGAGTGACCAGCTCCCAAATTCCAGTCAATATCTTAGAAATTAAAATATCCCATTATAAGACTCTCTGATTTACTGGCCCACTCTATTTCCCTGTACAGTTTCTTATTATACTCATCAGAGTCATTAGGCCTATAGCACACTCCTACTCTCAATTTTGATCTCCCAATGCTTATATCACACCAAACTGACTCAACACTGCACTGTCCTGCGATGTCGACTGGCTTCACTTCCTTGGTTTTTATGTGTTTCTTAACTAATAGCATAACCCCTCTCCCTTCCTATCCTGTCTATTCTATCTGTAGACGTTGTATTCCCCAAATTCCAGTTCTGCATCCCTTATATCTGTGTGACACCACGTCTCTGATATCCCAACAATATCTGCCTTCGATGTTTTGAGCAATACCTCAAATTCATCAAATTTATTTACTAAACTCCTAGCATTGGTGTTCACGCAAGTATACATGCACCTGTTTCTATTCTTAGCTACCCTAACACAACCCATGTGTTTACTTGTACCGCAATGGCTCCCAGCAGTCTCTGAAATACCATGCATCTTGTTTTTCAGGCTTCTGCTCATTCTAATAGAAGCAGTGCAAGAATCTCTTTCACCTCTGCCAGTGGCTACTGTCAATCTATTGGTCTTTGTCTCCCCCCAAGCAAGCAGTTTTCCGACTCACCTAACACTGCCTCGATAGCATCAGCAAATATTCTTGCACCCTTTCTATTTAAGTGTATCCCATCCCTGTAGAAGCAATCTCTCCTGTTAACCAGTACAGTCCAGGCTGAAAAAAATTCTATCCCTTGAGCCTTGCACAATCTTTCCAGGGCCGAATTGATCGGCAAGGCTCTCATCATATACTCCCTCCTATCGTGTCTGGGCAGAATTGCAGACACTTTCAAATTCAACCCTAATTCTCGGCTTTTGTTCAACAGTGACCTGTACTTGTTAAGTAATTCTGCCTGTCTCCTACTCTTAATATCATTAGTGCCAACGTGTACAACTATATCACCTTTTGTGCCCTTTAAAGATGATATTCGCTCTACAACGTCATCAACCTTTGCCCCTGGCAGACATACCCTGGTCCTGTTCCACCTATCCTTTTTACAAAGCATGTTCCCCATTTCCCTGACAATAGAGTCACCAACAACTAGTAGTTCCTTCGGGACCAGCGCTTTCTGCCTTGGGGATTGCCTCTGTGTCACGTGATGCCCAAGTGCAAGCTCTGGCGTTGATGTGGGCAGCTGAGAGCTTGATGGGCCCCTCATTTAGTTTCTTCGAGGGCATCCACCCTATCCTTCAAGCTCTCATATAGGCCCACAAGAACGCTGAGTTGTTGCCTGATATCGATACACTCCTTGCATCGCGCACACACAAAGACATCCCCCATGGCAGTATCATGTCCCGTACCCGATTGCTCTGCATACATCAAGCAAACAGTGCATTTTATAAGGCTGTGAGTCAAAGGACAACTGCCCCCCTCAGTTCTGCTCTGAGCCACAGTACTTCCATTAGCTTGAGTCTTTTGCTTTGCTGCTCTGGTCTGAGTCATGATTCTATTAATTTATTAATTAATTATAATTAATTATGTTATGTTATTAATTATGTTAAATATAATTAATTATATTGCGTTTGTAATCTAAGTCGTTATATGTATTTATTTAAAAGTACAATTTAACTGCTAACGAAGTTCAACTAACGCTATCTAGTACGGTATATAACTATCGTATCACAAAGGCGGGGAAAGTTACGAACGGTAAATCTACGGACACTTAAGTATTAATTAACTTTCAAATCTCGCTGTCTCAATTCAGAATAAACTAACGATCCTTACTAGGTCTGTAAGCTACTTACAGAAATAATTCGATGTAAAAAATATTCAATCAAGCGGCTAAATATGGCTAAAGAACTTCTCGTTCAGCGAGTTGCAAACACGCGGATACCCTTACCGATACTTTTATGCAATTACAAGGCCGAGTAAAGAATAAATACACCAAATTAATCAGAAAATCACAAGATAATGTTATACTACTAAATTTAAATCAAAAGTTTTAGAAAAACAATAATTTCAAATCAATAAATAAGAAAAATCCACTTAGCGGGTTTGAACACGACCGTCTCCGAGTAGCCTCGTCAGCAGCTTTTTTTGTTGTTAATGACAGTAAGGATGGTGCTGCTACAACAGGATCTGGAAAGGTTGAACAGATGGGTTGAGAGGTGGCAGCTGAAGTTTAACATAGACAAATGCAAATTACTGCATATGGGTAGCTGTAACCCCAGAGTAACATATCAACGGTGTGGTGCTACACTCAGGTTAGTGGAGAATGAAAAAGACCTGGGGCTAACATTGCAGTCAGATACTAAGTCTTCTGACCAGTGCAAACTGATTGTAAGAGTAGCTCATGGGGTCTCAGTGTTATTTAGGAATTTTGCTAGCAGAAATAAGGAAGTGATTATCCCCTTGTTTAAGCCAGTGGTCAGGCCACTCGTCGAATACTGCATACAGTTCTGGAGGGCTTATTTTAGGAAAGACGTTGAGCTACTAGAACGAGTAGAGAGAAGGGCAACAAGATTATTGAATGGAACAAAGAGTTGGCCTTACGAAGAAAGGCTTAATTTCTGCAATTTGCAGCATCTAGTGGCTTGGCACCTGCGTATTGAGGTGTATAAGGCCTTGAAAGGTTTTAGCAAACTCAATGCTGATATGGGATTCTTCCTCTTGCTCAGATTCTGCATCTGAGAGGATATAAATTCAAATTGAGGAAAGACAGTTGTAGAATTGATGTGCAGAAATTTGCCTTTAGTCAGTGGGTGGTTGATTGCTGGAACAAATTACCTTCTATTGTTGTGGAAGTTGACAGTTTAAATAAATTCATGGGTCAATTAGACAAACTATTGGAGTTAAAGAAAAAGCAGTATGTACTGGAACTTAAGAACAAGTATGAGCTTCTGCAGACTGCTGAGGACCAAGATATCGACGAGGAATATTACAACTTTTTGAAAGTGATAAAGCCCAAGAAACCTATAGGGAAACAGAAATCCAAAGAAGAAAAAATTAATCAAGAAACACTTGTCATGATGAACCAAAGACAACAAATGAAGAGCAAGAAAAACACTGACTGGGAGAAAATTGAGTATACTGAGTTATGCAAAGCCATTAGAAAGAGACTCAGAGAGGACATAAGAAGATTTAATACAAGAAAAGTAGAACAAGCATTAAGGGAAAACAAAGGATTTAAATCAGCAGCCATGAGCAGTAATACAGAAAGACAAATGATACTGAAACTGAAGAATAGCGATGGTGTAGTTATAAACAGCAGAGAAGGCATAATTCAAATAGCAGAAGACTACTATAGAGAATTATACAAGGAGCGAGGGAATGATACCAGCAGTGGGGAAGATGGATTGCAAAGTAGCAACACATACAACATACCCGATATTCTTCCTGATGAGGTAGAACATGCATTGAAGAAAATGAAGAATCGGAAAGCCCCGGGGGAAGATGAAGTTACTATAGAGTTGTTAAAATTGGGAGGAAGAGACATAACACAAAAACTGGCAAGGCTCTTCACAAAGTGCATTAGAAAAGGTGCGATGCCTAAGCAGTGGAATAATGTAATCATAGTTTTGCTGCATAAGAAAGGAGATAAATCAGAAATTGGAAATTATAGACCAATTAGCTTGTTATCCCACATCTACAAGTTGTTCACAAGGGTCATTACTAACAGATTAGAAAGAATACTTGATGAGAATCAACCGAAAGAGCAAGTTGGCTTTAGGACAGGATTCTCAACTATGGATCACCTTCACATAATATCACAGCTAATGGAGAAAGCAAATGAATATAAAACACCATTATGCCTGGCATTTGTGGATTATGAAAAGGCATTTGACTCCATACAGCATAAGGCAATGTTTCGGGCACTGGAAAGACAAGGCATAGATACTCCATATATTATGATTTTGAAGAAAATATATGAGAGTGCTACATCCTTTATTAGACTAGACAAAGACAGTAGCAAATTTAAAATCGAGAAAGGAGTTCGACAAGGAGACACAATATCTCCGAAGCTGTTTACTGCTGCCCTTGAGGAAGCTTTCAGAAGATTAGACTGGTCGCAGAAAGGAGTCAATGTGAACGGAGAGTACATAAACCATTTACGATTTGCAGATGACATTGTGGTCATAAGCCACGATCCCAAAGAATTAGAGGAAAATCTTAATCAGTTATGCACAGTTAGTAAGGATTTTGGACTAAAGATGAATATGGCTAAAACAAAAGTAATGATGAACAAGTATGTCACGGAAAGAGAAATAATGATTGAAGGAGCAGTAATTGAAAAGGTGGAGTCATATACTTATCTGGGACAAGTTATTAGCTGTAATAATGATAAATGGCTGGAGGTCAAGAGAAGAATAAATTTTGGATGGATAGCATTCAGGAAATATAGTCACATACTGAAGAGCAATATCCCAGTTTGTCTGAAACGTAAAATAATGAATCAATGTATACTCCCCACCATGACTTATGGAAGTGAAACTTGGGCACTCACCAAAAGAATGGAAGAGAAGCTAAGAACTACACAGCGAAGAATGGAACGAATTATATTGGTAATCAGTCTGTTAGATAAGAAGAGAAACACATGGATTAGGCAGCAAACTCAAGTAAAGGACATTCTTATCAAAACTAAAGATCTAAAATGGTCTTGGGCAGGACACATAGCTCGAAGACATGATGACAGATGGACTAAGAAAATAACAGAATGGTATCCAAGAGGAGCTAGAAGAAAACCTGGAAGACAAAGGCGGAGATGGATAGATGAAATTCATGAGTTTTTGATTAGTAAATGGATGGCCAGTGCTCAAAACAGAAGGAACTGGAAAGTTGCTGGAGAGGCCTTCATCCTGCAGTGGATTGAAAATGGCTGATGATGATGATGATGATGATGATTGGAGTGAATGGATGGGTGAAATGGGAAAATGTGTTTTTTTTTTTTTTTTATGGCTGATGCTGCATATACTTACTTTCTTGCATCATATGCCTCTGCTAATACCAATGTTTTGTTTAAAATCCTAAAAAATCAGCAAAACAGAATTACAAGGCATGGCAAAGAAATGAGCAATTATAAAATGTGAAATGCTGATTGAAAATTTTGAGAAATTAGTATTAGCTATATAATATATGGAAGCCTGATCCAGAAGCCTCCTAGAGAGATACCAATAGGTTCGGTCCGGTGTACTAACTAGCGGCCGGCCTGCGAAAACCGTTTTAGAGCTGTACCCTCGAAATGTAAGGAATATTGGATCTCGCCACGACGTTCATCATAACCTCAAAAGTCATCAAACATACTGCATGATGGAAGAGATAGGGAAGGGTATGGCATAATGGTCTTCTAAACAAGCTTCCATCTTATGGTTTGCCAACTGTTTTTAGTAATTGGTTATCCTGTTTTCTCTCTGATCGCTCACTGAGTGTGATGGTAGATGGCTCTCTGTCTTCTAACTTCTCCACTAATGCCGGTGTCCCCCAAGGTTCAGTTCTTTCCCCCACTCTTTTCCTCTTGTATATCAATGACCTTCTTCCATTGACTGGAAATCCTATCCATAGTTTTGCCGATGATAGCATATTGCATTCAACTTTCCGTTTTGAGAAATCTTGTCCTGCTCAATCAGCTTCAACTTCTCGAAAATCTGCTACCAATTCCTTAAATGCCGATCTTCAGGTAATTCTCCAGTGGGGCAAAGACAACTTAGTTGATTTCAACTCTTCTAAAACTCAGTGTTGTCTTATATCTCGCAAAAAGGATTCTTCTGCTCCTATGCTTATCTTTAGTGACACTCCAATTTCTAGGCAAAAGGATATATCTCTTTTGGGGATTACCCTGACTTCTAATCTCTCTTGGCACAAGCACATTACAAATATTGCTTCCTCTGCATCTAAAGAACTTGGTTTTCTCTTTCGCTCTTGGCGTTACTTTTCTTCCAAACAGCTGCTCACTCTGTATAAATCGCAAATCCGCCCTGCCATGGAATATTGTTCCCACATTTGGGGTGGTGCCCCCAAAACCTCTCTCAGGCTGCTTGATTCCATTCAGAAGAGGGCAGTTAGGTTAATTAATGATTCATCTTTAACAGTCTCTCCACTCGCTTTCTCGTGACGTACTGTTTCTGCTGCATGCCTCTTCTACAGATACTTCCATGGGCACTGTTCTTCTGAATTGGCTTCTATAATTCCCGCTCTCTCTTTCAAAACAGTCCGAATACGTGCCGCCACCAGCCAACATCCATTTACTGTCGAACTTCAAACCCACAGAACCAACTTTTCATCTTCCTCATTTATTCATTCAACTGCCATTTTCTGGAACAATCTTCCTTCATACATATTTCCTGAAAATTACAATCTACAGAAGTTCAAGTCCAATGTCAACAAATATCTTCTTTCGTCTTCTCAACCTCCAACCCAAGCACGGTACTAAGTACTATAGGTTCTAATACCTCTCGTGTTTGGGGTTCACATAAAAAAAAAAAAAAATGAAAGGAAGCTTCCTTCCATTATATAGCAAATTTTTATTATTAATTTTTGTTATTAATTTCTTTTAACTTTTTAAATTTTTTTCAGACATTTATTTTTATTATTAATTTTTGTACAAGTCCAAAAATTAATAATAAAAATAAATGTCTGAAAAAAATTAAATAAGAAAATAGCTTACGTGTTTTGGTCCTTAAGTTGTTATCCATTTAATGATTAAATTTCGTTAAACTCTCAGCCCAACTGAGGTAGCATATTCTAATAATAACAACTGACTGACTAAAAGAAATTCCTACAGTCCGGTGTAATCTTTCTCCATAATTTTATATTATCGCCCATTGTTCTTGAATCATTAATAACAGTGAAAATTTCCTCTTTATTCCTTTTATTATCCCCTCTCAGAGTCTTATAGACTTTGGTCAGGTCGCCCCTTCTAAGGTGTCTGGATCCTGAGCTCTTTAACAACAATAATCAAAGTCTTTCATCAACACTGCACCCTTGAAGATCCCACTAAGCAGGTTCCTCATCTTTGGGACCTTTAAACAAGCTTGATATATTTTTTTTTTTAGGGGCAGTTTTCATTGGACATAGTATTTCAAGTTCAGTCTTAAAATTGCCTTTTACAGTGGGATTACAACATTCCTATTTCTACAAGCAGATAATATACAAATAATTACTAGGACACAATGGAGCTTCCTTTCTTTGGAAAACTTGATGCCCATCCATATCGTAATTCCCAAATCACATTCTTCCTTTACTATATCTAATTTCAAACTCTAACTGGGAGAAAAGGGATTTTGTAATAACTGAGAGCAAAGTAGAGGAAAAATTGTTGAAGTTTAACATAAGGAAGGCACCGGGGGTGGGGGTGGATGGGATCTATCCAGTTATATTAAACGAGGCAGAAAGGAAGTAAGCAAACCCTTAGCCATAATTATGAGAGCTTCCTTTGACTCAGGGCAGGTCCCCATGGACTGGAAGTGTGCAAATGTATCACCAATTCACAAAGGGAATCCAAAAGGTGACACAAGTAACTATAGACCTGTTAGTTTAACTTGTGTTCCGGGAAAATAATGGAATCACTGGTTAAAGAATCATTACAGAATCATCTAAACAAGACTGTAGTAATAGTTAAGACACAGCATGGGTTTGTTAAGGAAAAGTCTTGTATGACCAGTTTGATTGGATAGTATGATGTGGTTACAAAGGAACTAAATACCAAAAATAATTTTGATAACTTGGATTTGAGGAAAGCTTTTGATATTATTGCACATGGAAGACTGCTGTACAAATTGGAAAGGTATGGCATTAAGGGTGAGTTGCTACAATGGATAAAGGGATGGTTGAGTGAGAGATGACAGAGAGTGGTAATCAATGGACACTGCTCTTCATGGACAAATGTTATTAGTGGAGTTTCCCAAGGTTCGGTGTTGTGCCCATTGATGTTTTTTATATTTATTAATGATATCAATGAAGGTATATCAGGTTTAATATCAAAGTTCGCAGATGATACAAAGGCTGGCAGGGTTTTTAACTACAGCAAAGACGATATGCTACTCCAACTGGATTTAGATAAATTGGCCAAATCGGCTGACAAGTTTAAATGACAAATGCAAAGTACTGCATATGGGTAGCAATAACCGAAGAGAAAAGTACCAACTGTGTGGTACTACACTCAGGGAAGTGGAAACTGAAAAAGACCAGGGGGGTAATTGTACAGTGAAATATGAAGTTCGCTGAGCAGTGCAGACTGGCTGCCAGGGCAGGTCATGGAGTATATAGGAATTTTGCTAGCAGGGACAGGGAGGTGATTATCCCGTTATACAAGGCAATGGTCAGCCCCACCTAGAGTACTGTGTACAGGTCAGGAGGCCTCATTTTAGGAAGGATGTAGAGTTGCTAGAATGAGTACAAAAAAGGTTAACAAAATTGGTGAGGGAAACAAAGGGGGTGCTGTTACCAAGAAAGGCTAAAATTATGCAAATTGCAGCACCTGGAGAGTAGGCATCTGAGAGGTGGTCTGATTGAGGTGTATAAGGACTTGATTGGGTTGAACAATCTGAATGCTGTTGGGATTGTTTCTCATGCTCAGATTAAGAACCTGATTGAGGAAAGACAGTTGTAGTATAGATATGCGGAAATTTGTCCTTTAGCCAGTGGGTAGTTGATTGGTGGAGCAGACTTCCATTGGTATAATAGAATTTTATTATCAGATATAAAATGAATATTTGATATCTGATATCGAGGCAGCAAAGGAAGTAAGCAAACCCTTAGCCATAATTATGAGAACTTCCTTGGACTCATCTACCCATAGACTGGAGATGTGCAAATGTGACCCCAATTCACAAAGGAGGATCAAAGGCTGACACAAGTAATTATAGCCCTGTGAGTTTAACTTCTGTTCCAGGAAAATTAATGGAGGCACTGGTTAAAGAAGCACTGCAGGATCACCTAGACAAGACTTCAGTTATAGCTTGGACACAGCATGGGTTTGTTAAGGAGAAGTCTTGCCTGACCAATTTGATTGGATACTATGATGCAATCACAAAAGAACTGGATGCAGTGAATAACTTTGATATTATATACATGGATCTTAGAAAGGCTTTTGATACTGTTGCATATGCACAAATTGGATCAGTGTGGCATTGGAAGCAAATTTCTGCTATGGATAAAGGGGTGGTTGAGGGGAGAAGACAGAGAGTGGTAATCAATGGACACTGCTCATTGTGGACTAATGTTATTATTGGAGTCCCTCTGCATTCAGTGTTGGGTCCATTATTGTTTTCTGTATTTATAAATAATATTGATGATAGTATATCAAACTTAATGTTCAAGTTTGCAGATGATACAAAAGTTGGCAGGGTTGTTAAGCACACTACTGACACTATGCTGCTGCAACAGGATCTGGAAAGGTCGAGCAGATGGGCTTAAATTGAAATTGAGGAAAGACAGATGTAGGATAGATACCTCGAAATTTGCCTTTAGCCAGCAGGTAGTTGGTTGGTGGAAGAGACTTCCATCCCATGTAGTGGAAGTTGATAACCTAAATAAGTTTAAGGCTCAGCTGGACAGGTATTTTGAACGAACGGAGGGGTGAAGTGGAAGTTTTCTTTTTCTGATGCTGCGTAAGCTTGCTTTCTTGGATCATATGCCTCTACTAATGCTGATGCTAACTTTCATTTTATCCTACACATTTAACTCTTTACTTGTGATCCATTTTAAAACTACTGTATTGTATGATAGAGGGGAGGAAAAAAATAAAATATATATATATATACAGGGTGATTCACTACCAGTCTGACAAACTTGCAGGAGGTGTAGGGGGCACAAAGACGAATCGGAATCACATAGCATTGCAGGGTCAGAAATGCCTTCATCATGCGGTAGAAGACGTTGAACCGGAGGTCGCATGAACAGTGATCCAGCTGGAAGTCAGCATTTGCGAACCGTTTCTGTTCGCAAATGCTGAACCAAGAAACCAAGTAGCAAAAGTCCTCCATAGTGGATAATCCGCAGGCTCCAATGATTGGACACGTTGCAGATGGTATGAACTCATTTGGTTCTTGACAGTATCCTCCATACAGTAGATTGGGAAATACCCAATTGTTGGCCTATCGCTTGAGTACTCATACTAGGATTGTTTTCTGCAAGACATAGGGCATTCTCCTCATTGGCTGGTGTCCTCATCATTCACTCTTTTGATTCATGGTATCTCTTATGAAACAACCAGTCTCACGTAACCTTCTGTGCACACGTGTGAAAATTGTATGATGAGGAGCACGCCTGTGCTGGAAACACTCCTGGTACAAGCATAGAGCAGGGCGCCCGTTACAGTCTGCAGCTCCATACGCGAGGTGCATGTCAGCCAGTTCATCGTTTGAATACTCGTTCATCCTACTGCCTCGGAAACCGGTTCGCAAATGCTGACTTCCAGCGGGATCGCTGTTCACACGACCTCCTGTTCAACGTCCTCTACCGCATGACGAAGGCATTTCGGACTGTGCAGTGCTATGTGATTCCGATTGATCTTTGTGCCCCCTACAACTCCTGCAAGTTTGTCGCACTGGTAGTGAATCACACTGTACATAAGTTTCATTGGGAAATATATTGTGCAAAAAGGATGGGTGGAATAGGACCATTGTATATTTACGAGGAGGAAAATTTGATGACATTGTAAAGCAAATATTATCTTTTCCAGGCATGAAAGGTGATATTGTAGTACATGTTGGCACTAATGATATTAAGAGTAGGAGATGAGATGACCTATTTAAGAAGTACCGAGAAATGTTGTGAAAAATTAGTGAGTTACGATTAAATTCGAAAGTGTCTGGAATTCTGCTCAGACAAAGTGGGGGTTGTGATGAGAGCCTTGTCAATCAATTCAGCCCTGTAGAGACTGCAAGGCTCATGGAGTAGAATTTTTCTCAGCATGGGCTGTGTTTGTTAACAAGAGAAACTGATTTTATAGGGATAGGATGCATTTAAATAGAATGGGTGCAAATATTTGTTGATGTTTTCAAGGCAGTGTTAGGTGGTTCGGAAACCCACAGCTTAATTTCAGACAACAGAATTATGGATACCAACTTCAAACTAACTTTAACTTTAAAACAGAAATTATGTTCTCAGGTAGAGGGTACTGCACATGTCCAGGTGATACTAAATGTTTGAGAGTTTATTTTTTTGAGTTCTTGAAATGTAAACTCTTCAGATTGTTAATTTTTTTTATAACAAGCACTCTTCCATAATAGAGCATTGTTTACAAAGAAATCAATTTGTATTACAATTCGAAATAAGCCACAATGACTGTTTCCCTTATGTAATTAAAGCCTCTCATGTACATATATTATTATTATTAGTCATATGGTGCAAGGAAGCCTGAGGCTTATGCAAAAAAATTCCCGAGTTACTCTGAGACAGAGAGAGAGAGAGAGAGAGAGAAGTAGAAAGGAATCACCAAGAAAGATGATATCCAGCTCAGGACTCTGGGTGTGCCAAGTCCATACTCACCAGATATGAGCCTTTGGGGTGAATATAATATCGATAACAGCGATGTCACATCATTATTGCCTGTGCCTTTAGGTTCTGGTTTTGTTTAAATATAAAGAAATGGCGTATGCTTACCACTTCCTTCACAGCTTATTGGGCAGTGCAATAAAATGTCACAGTGTAGACCTTTAAAAACAGCTAGTAGAACTTAATGCAGATTTTATTATAATGCACAAAAAGATGACTGAGAAATGGGGTTTACTTGTACTAAACATGTAGATACTGCTGATCAGTTTGTTGAAAAGTTGATGTTATAGCCAAGGTACACAATTTTGAAATTATGAATAAGGTAAAAAAAAAATAAAACTTATATAGATATTTTTCTTAGTTGACTTAATTGTGATGTTCTGTTTTTGATGTCTAAAGTTACATAAAAAAACAGAACTTCACAATCTATAATTTGTTCATTTTCTATTTTCTGACAATTTGAAAAGACAGTTTCCAGCATTTATTTCACTATCAGCCAAGAAACTTGCTAAACTGATTTTTTTTTTTTTTTTTTTTTTTTTTTTCACTTGATTTGCTTGTTCTGCATTTTTTCACTTCCCTGCCCCCTTCCTTTTATCTTTAAAATTATTTTTCTAAATTAAAAAGTAATGTAAATAAATTTCTCCTAATTTATGATTTTACCTATTACAATAAGATCAATTAATCATTCAAAACGAAATTACTATAAAAATTACTTACGTATGAAGTTGGCATAGGGAAGAGGTTAAGTATTGCCATTTCAGTGAAACAGTAAATAAATAAATAAAAGAACTCCTTTGTAAATATGGGACACAGTTTTTGAATATCTTGAAATGTTTAATTGCAAATTCACTAACTTTTTTTATTTTCTCTTTCAGGAGGATGTGAATTTTTAAATGATATGTGTGGATGGCAAAACATCCAAGCTAGCTCACCTAAATGGACTAGAATCAATGCAAAAATGGTTACACAACAACATAATACTACTATTCCTGATAAAGACAGCCATGGAAATGACAAAGGATGGTTTGTAGCAATAATAACTTCTGATTCAGGTAAGCAATTTTTCCAATAGTCTCCCAATCTGAAAAAAAAATGTTTATTTAATGTTTTTTTATAACATACCAAAATATTAGAGCCAAATGCATATATAGGACACATCCCCAGTTAGAAAAAATCATGAAATTACTATTAGATAGAAAAGATTATATGGGAAAAAAAAAAAAAAACTATAAATAGCTTTATAGACTGTGTAATATAACCAGAGTTATGCCACTTTCCTCTATCTTTCGTGGGGGCACTAGCTGCTGTGTCTAGCATCTCCAACTCCACAGAGTTTTACGGAATCAATCTTACAGAGGAGAGCCCAGCAGAGTTTCCATGTAGCAGTAACTCCAACTGAGGACAAAAAAGGGCTCATGCAACTGCCCATTAGCCTTGTTCAGGATTGCCAGCAGCAAAAAAATGGCAGAATATGCAGGCCCCACATTACAATATCCAGAGGCAGGTGGCAATGGAATCTGGCAGCATCATTGGATTCTTCTCAACCATCACAATACAGAGAACATCCATTCATCCTAATTTATGTCATCCACCCTTATCAGAGCAATCAACTGTCCATTGCTGTGTTATCATATGAAGAAACTGTTATACTAAGGGATAACAGTCGATTTCTCTTTATATCAATCAGTGAGAGAGTCTGGTATTCCATGTGACATCAATGAACAATACCACCTTTTCCAAACCACCCTTGAGATTTTTGGATTTTAGCTCAAGCTATTAGCCTTCTGTAGTTGTGAGGTCTTCCCTTGGTTTTCTTTAAGGTAATATTTTATTTAATCCCCAGATACTTGGGACTAGTAGTATGAAAGATGTCCTAAGGCAAATTTATTTCCAAGTCACAAAAAATTATGCTCTTCTTGAATTTTATAATATCTATATTCTTAGTAATGTACTTAAGATTGGAAAAGTCTCCCCAATCTCTAACAAATTCAGTTTTCTGCTGTTGATACTAGTTTTTAATTAAATGATGTCTTGTAATGGCCGCCTCCGTAGCCAGGTGGGCAGGAGCAGCAGTGCGTAGCACACGCTTCTTGATTAGACCGGGGTTCAAGCCTATGAATACCAAATACAGAAGGTGCGGAAAGGTCAGGGATTGACCACTGCATATCCTGGAGCAATTTGGCCTTAGTTGCTAATGCTCCTAAAAACCAAATAAACAAACAAACATGTCTTGTAATATATAAAATTAGAATAAAGTATCCCTTTTTATTTTGTTACTACCTCAGTCGGGGGGAGTGGCACATTAGATTAATAATATCCTGCTCTCTCCATTATCATTTTATCATTTTAAGGTAACTGCTACACATATAACCACTTTCTTTCATTATTAAAATATTCACAGAGATTTTCTATGCAGTCTTCAGTTCTGTCTAAGCTATTTATACTTATGCATAAAATGTAGAATGCCACTCACAAAGGGAGCCTCCGTAGCCAGGTGTGCAGGAACAGCAGTGCGTAGCACATGCTTCTTGATTTTACCGGGGTTCGAGCCCGAGATCACCAAATACGGAGGATGCGTAAAGGTCAGGGAATGACCACCACATATCCCTGGAGTAATATGGCCTTAGTTGCTAATGCTCTTAGAAACCAAAAAACAACAACAGCCACTCACAAAATGTCTCTTCTGTTTTACTTTAAGAGGTTAACATGATATAAAAATATAACATGATTATGGAGTTAGCATTAATATAGGCATATGATGCAAGAAAGCAAGCATATGAAGCATCAGCCAAAGAAAAGCCCTTTCCATTTCACCCATCCATCCATTCACTACAAAAGTTTGTCCAGCTCTTCTTTCAATTTATTTTAGCTATCAACTTCCACAACAACAGATGGAAATTTGTTACAGCATCAACTGCACACTGGCTAAAGGCAAATTTCCACACATCTATTTTACAACTCCTTCCTCAATTTGAGTGTACGCCCACTGAGGTTTGTAATCTGAGCTAGAATCTCATCAGCATTGAGCCTGCTGCGACCATTCCATTCCTTATACACCTCAATCAGATACTTCACAGGAATCTAGTCTCCAGACACTGCATTTTGCAGAACTTTAGCCTTTCTTGGTAAGAGCATTAGCATTAGCATTAGTAGAGGAATTTATTGCAAGAAAGCAAGTTTATTCAGCATCAGCCAAAAAAAAAAAAAAATAAAAATAAAAACACTTCCACTTCACCCCTCTGTTCGTTTGAAATACCTGTCCAGTGAGCCTTAAACTTATTTAGACTATCAACTTCCACGACAAGGGATGGAAGTCTGTTCCACCAACCAACCACCCGCTGGCTAAAGGCAAATTTCCGCACATCTGTCCTATATCTGTCTTTCCTCAATTTGAATTGATGCCCTCTCAGGTGATTATTCTGAGCAAGAGGAAGAATCCAATCAGAATTGATGGGATTCTTCAAACCATGCTCAAACCATTCAAGGCTTTATACACCTCTATCAGATCACCTCGCTGGTGCCTAGTCTCCAGACACTGTAATTTGCAAAACTTAAGCCTTTCTTCATAAGAGTACTCATTTGTTCCATTCACTAATCTTGTTGCCCTTCTCTGTACTCGTTCCAGCAGCTCTACACCCTTCTTGAAATGAGGCCTCCAGACTTGTATACAGTACTCTAGGTGTGGCCTGACCATTGCCTTATACAAGAGACTAATCACCTCCCTATCCGTGCTAGAAAAATTCCTATATATCATCCATAATACACCATGAGCTACTTTTGCAGCCCATCTGCACTGCTCAGAGAACTTCATATCTGCCTGCACAACCACCCCCAGGTCCCTTTCATTTTCTACCACTGTCAGTATAGTACCACAGAATTGATACGTTGCTCTGGGGTTGCTGTTTCCCATATGCAGTACTTTACATTTGTCAATGTTAAACTTCATTTGCCACCTCTCAGCTCATCTGCTCAACCTTTCCAGATCCTGTTGCAGCAGCATAGTGTCAGTAGTGTCCTTTAAAACTGTGCCAACCTCCTTATTGTCTGCAAACTTGGACATTAAGCTTGATATACCATCATCAATATCATTTATAAATACAGAAAACAATAATGGAACCAACACTGAACCCTGAGGGACTCCACTGATAACATTGGTCCACGATGAGCAGTGTCCATTGATTACCACTGGCTGTCTTCTCCCCATCAACCACCCCATTATCCATAGCACAATTTGCCTCCAATGCCACACTGCTCCAATTTGTGCAGCAGTCTTCCATGTGCAACAGTATCAAAAGCCTTTCTAAGGTCCAAGTATATAATATCCAAGTTATTCCCTGCCTCCAGTTCTTTTGTGACTGCATCATAGTATCCAATCAAATTGGTCAGGCAAGACTTCCCCCTTAACAAAACCTCGCTGTGTCTGAGCTATAACTGAAGTCTTGTCTAGATGATCCTGCAGTGCTTCTTTAACCAGTGCCTCCATTAATTTTCCTGGAAGAGAAGTTAAACTCACAGGTCTATAATTACTTGTGTCAGCCTTTGATCCTCCTTTGTGAATTGGGGTCACATTTGCACATCTCCAGTCTGTGGGTACTTCCCCTGAGTCCAAGGAAGCTCCTAATTATGGCTAAGGGTTTGCTTACTTCCTTTGCTGCCTACTCTGTTGCCCTCACCAGTCTTGTTGCCCTTCTCTGTACTCGTTCTAGCAACTGTATAGCTTCCTAAAATGAGGCTTCTAGGTCTGCACACAGAACTCAAGGTTTGGCCTGACGATTGTCTTATACAAAGGGATAATCACCTCCTTATCCCTGATAGTAAAATTCTGTATTAGCATTAGTAGAGGCATGAGCGCCTCCGTAGCCAGGTGGGAAGGAGCAGCAGTGCATCGCACACGCTTCTTGATTAGACCGGGGTTCGAGCCCTTCACCACCAAATATGGAGGACGCGGAAAGGTCAGGGAATGACCACCGCATATCCCGGAGCAATATGGCCTTAGTTGCTAATGCTCCTAAAAACCAAAACAACAACAACAAACAACAACAGTAGAGGCATATGATGCAAGAAAGCAAGCTTATTCAGCCTCAGCCAAAAAAAAAAAAAAAAAAAAACCCCTCTCCCATTTAGCATTAGTAGAGGCATATGATGCAAGAAAGCAAGCTTATTCAGCATCAGCCAAAAAAAAAAAAAAAACCCCCTCTCCCATTTCACTCCTCCGTTCGTTCGAAATACCTGTCCAGTTGAGCCTTAAATTTGTTTAGGCTATCAACTTCAACAACAAGTGATGGAAGTCGGTTCCACCAACCAACCACCCGCTGGCCAAAGGCAAATTTCCACACATCTATCCGACATCCGTCCTTCCTTAATTTGAATTTATGCCCTCTGAGGTGATTATTCTGAGCAAGATGGAAAATCCCATTGGCATTGAGCATGCTCAAACCATTCAAAGCCTTATACACCTCTATCAGATCACCTCGCCGGTGCCTAGACTCCAGACTCTGTAATTTGTTCCATTCACTAATCTTGTTGCCCTTCTCTGTACCCATTCCAGCAGCTCTACATCCTTCTCGAAATGAGGGCTCGAGACCTGTATACAGTACTCAAGATGTGGCCTAACCATTGCCTTATACAAGGGAATAATCACCTCCTTATCCCTGCTAGAAAAGTTCCTGTATATTATTGACAAGACACCATGAGCTACTCTTGCAGCTCGTCTGCACTGCTCAGAGAACTTCATATCTGCCTGCACAAGTACCCCCAGGTCCTTTTCATTCTCCACCACTGTCAGTGTAGTACCGCAGAGTTGATACGTTGCTCTGGGGTTACTGTTTCCCATATGTAGTACTTTACATTTGTCAATGTTAAACTTCATTTGCCACCTCTCAGCCAATCTGTTCAACCTTTCCAGATCCTGTTGCAGCAGCATAGCGTCATTAGTGTCCTTAACAACCCTGCCAACCTTTGTATCATCTGCAAACTTGGACATTAAACTTGATATCCCATCATCAATATCATTCATAAACACCGAAAACAACAACTGACCCAACACTGAACCCTGAGGATCTCCACTAATAACATTAGTCCACGTTGAGCAGTGTCCATTGATTACCACTCTCTGTCTTCTGCCACTCAACCATCCCCTTATCCATAGCAGCAATTTGCCTCCAATGCCACACTGCTCCAATTTGTGCAGCAGTCTTCCATGTGCAACAGTATCAAAAGCCTTTCTAAGATCCAAATATATAATATCAATGTTATTCCCTGCATCCAGTTCTTTTGTGACTACATCATAGTATCCAATCAAATTGGTCAGACAAGACCTGCCCTTAACAAAACCATGCTGCGTCTGAGCTATAACTGAATTCTTGTCTAGATGATCCTGCAGTGCTTCTTTAACCAGTGCCTCCATTAACTTACCTGGAACAGAAGTTAAACTAACAGGTCTATAATTACTTGTGTCAGCCTTTGATCCTCCTTTGTGAATTGGGGTTACATTTGCACATCTTCAGTCTATGGGTACCTCCCCTGAGTCCAAAGAAGCTCTCATAATTATGGCTAGGGTTTGCTTACTTCCTTTGCTGCCTCCTTTAATATAACTGGATAGATCCCGTCCACACCAGGTGCCCTTTTTTTGTTTATCCTCAACAATCTCTCCTCCACTTTCCTCTCAGTTATTACAAAATCATCCAGCTCACTGCCAATGTTTACTTTACCTACATCATTCTCCTTCCTGAATAACTTCTCATGCGTGAATGTAGATGCAAAATACTCGTTTAGATTGTTAGCCACCTGAGCAGGATCCTCAACTGTTGAACCATCAATATCCAGTGGACCAATCTGATTCATCCCTTTCCTTCTCGAGTTTAAATATGTAAAGAACTCTTTTCTGTTTTTCTTTGCATCCTTTGCCAAGGATTTTTTGTAGTCTGCCTTTGCCTGCCTAATCTCCTTTGTGACTTGGTTACAGACCAACTTATATCTATCATAGGCTTCCATGTCACCCATTAATTTGTATGTATCCCATGCATTTTTCTTCTATGCCACATGCCTCATTAGTTCATCTGACAACCATTTAGGCCTAAACCGTGAACAATATTTCTTAGTTGGTATGTAAAGCGTGGTAGCCTCCAAGATTAGTTCCTTGAATGCTTTCCATTTTGAGTTCGCTGTTGGTAACATCATCAGTTGGTCCCACTGTATAAAATTTAAATACTGTCTCAGACCATCATAGTCGCCTTTACGAAAACAAAAACCCTTCCCTTTACCTCTGATGATAGTTACCTCCTTGAGTAAATCCCACTTCAACACACTGTGATCACTGCCACCTAGTGGTTCATTTATCTGCAGATTCGTAATGCATGAAGAATCACTACTGATAATCAGATCAAGTGTTTTGCTCCCTCTTGTTGCCTCACGAACATGCTGATGTAGAAAACAATCATCCAATAAATCCACAAAATCCTTGCTAGTGTGCGAGTGACCAACCCACAAATTCCAGTCAATATCTGGGAAATTAAAATCCCCCATTATAAGACTCTCTGATTTACTGGCCCACTCTATTTCCCTGTACAATATCTTATTATACTCATCAGAGTCATTAGGCCTATAGCACACTCCTACTCTCAATTTTGATTTCCCTATGCTTATGTCACACCAAACTGACTCGACACTGCCCTGTCCATCGATGTCGACTGGCTTCACTTCCTTGGACCTTATGTGTTTCTTAATTAATAGCATAACCCCTCCTCCCATCCTGTCCTGTCTATCCTTTCTATACACATTGTATTCCCCAAATTCCAGTTCCGCATTACTTATATCTGTGTGACACCACGTCTCTGATATCCCAACAATATCTGCCTTTGATGTTTTGAGCAATACCTCAAATTCATCAAGTTTATTTACCAAACTCCTAGCATAGGTGTACACGCAGGTATACATGAACCTGTTTCTATTCTTAGCTACCCAACCCATGTGTTTACTTGTATCGCAATGACTCCCAGCAGTCTCTGAAATATCCTGCATCTTGTTTTTCAGGCTTCTGCTCATTTCAATAGAAGCAGTGCAAGAATCACTTCCACCTCTGCCAGTGGCTACTGTTAATCTATTAGTCCTTGTATCCCCCCCAACTAGCAGTTTTCCGACCCACTTAACACTGCCTCGACAGCATCAGCAAAAATTCTTGCACCCTTTCTATTTAAGTGTACCCCATCCCTGTAGAAGCAATCTCTCCTGTTAACAAGTACAGTCCAGGCTGAAAAAAATTCTACCCCTTGAGCCTTGCACAATCCCTCCAGGGCCGAATTGTTGACAAGGCTCTCATCATATACTCCCTCCTATCGTGTCTGGGCAGAATTGCAGACACTTTCAAATTCAACCCTAATTCACGGCTTTTTTTCAACATTGACCTGTACTTGCTAATTAACTCTGCCGGTCTCCTACTCTTAATATCATTAGTGCCAACGTGTACAACTATATCACCTTTTGTGCTCTTAAAAGATGATATCCGCTCTACAACGTCATCAACCTTTGCCCCTGGCAGACATACCCTGGTCCTATTCCACCTATCCTTTTTACAAAGCATGTTCCCCGTTTCCCCGACAATAGAGTCACCAACAACTACTAGTTCCTGTGGGACCAGCGCATTCTGCCTAGGGTGCTGCCTTTGCGTTGCCTGATGACCAAGTGCAAGCTCTGGCGTTGATGTGGGCAGCTGAGAGCTTGATGGGCCCTCAATTTATTTCCTTCGAGGGCATCCACCCTATCCTTCAAGCTCTCATAAATGCCCATAACAACGCTGAGTTGTCGCCTGATTTCCTTGCACTCCTTACATCGTGCACACACAAAGACATCCCCCTTGGCAGTATCATGTCCCGTACCCGACTGCTACGCAAACATCAAGCAAACAGTGCATTTTAAAAGACTGTGATTCAGAGGGCAACTGCCCCCCTCAGTTTTCCCCTGAACCACAGCACTCCCATTAGCTTGAGCCTTTTGCTTTGCTGCTCTGGTCAGAGTCATGATTCCGATTTAATTCAATAAAATTTCAAAACAAAAATTAAATTCTTAAGTTATATCCCAAAACAGTTATGTTATATATATATATATATATATTTTTTTTTTTTCGGTATCTAGTGTTCCCTTTATACACCTTCCGTATCACGTGTACCACTATAGTTATGTATTAATTATTTGTTACGATTAAGTCGTTATATATATATATATAGAGTTAAAAATACAATTTAATTGACAATAAAGATTATCAAGATTAATAGATTTACTGATTAATTGACAATATTATATTATGCACTATACTACACTAAGCTTATGCTATCGTGTAAAAATGGCGGGAATTCTCGAACGGTACTTTTACGGACTCGTAAGTATTGATTAGCTTCCAAATCTCGCTATCTCAATTTAGAATAAACTAAGGATTCCGACTAGGTCTATAATCTACTTATGGAAGATTATTTGATATAACAATTGGTTAATAAATCGACTAAATTTGGTTAAAAAAAAAAACCTCTCGTTCAATTTGTGACACGTGGATTTGATACCGTTACCGATACTGTGTAATATCTTCTTCTTCTTCTTTGGTCCTTAGCTGGCAGCTGGGGGAGGCGGTTGGCCACGCAACCAGTATGCTGCTGTAGGTGCCGCAGGGTTTCGGACTTGCTCTGTGATGTTCTTCCATACCTTACGATCCATGGCTTCAGTCCTGGCCTGGTTAAGGTCGAGACGTCAGCTCTTCAAGTCATCTTCCAGTTGCTTGGCCCACGTTTTCCTAGGCGCGGTCCGTTGGATGCTCCATTGGGTGGGTCGTTGTCTCCAAAGGAGTGTGGATGGTATTCTGTTCGTGCCCATTCTACATACGTGGCCAAACCATCTGAGCCTTCGCTTCTGGATTTGGTCGGCAATGGTTGGTTGCTGTTGGCATCTGGCGCCGATGGTATCATTAGTGATGCGGTCGCGAAGAGAGATGCCCAAGATCTGCCGCAGGCATCACATTTGGAATACCTCAAGTTTGTTCAAATCTAACTTGAGACAAATCCATGTTTCCGATCCGTAAAGAAGAATGGGCAGGATCAAAGTCCGGAAGAGTTGGATTTTAGTCTTTGTGGAAATGTTGGTCCTCTTCCACAGACACCATTTGAGCGAGGCGAACGCAGTGGCCGCCTGTCCAATTCTGCTGTGAATTTCCATGGTGGATGCAACTTTCTTCTCCTGGACCAGCGACCCAAGGTATTTAAAGTCCTGCACTTGCTCGATCTGGACGCCTTCGAGATAGATGGTGGCTTGCGACCCATCTGTTGTCAGGGCCTTTGTCTTACCAGCATTGATCTTCAAACCGTATGGCCGGGCAATGCGGGCAATGTCGTAGAGGATTTCCGTGGCTTCAGCATCGTTACCGGCAAGGATAGCACTATCATCAGCAAACATCAGGTCAGTCACATAGTGATCCTTGTCATATTGTATGCCCTGTCTGTTTCTGAATGCTTGCCTCATAATGGCGTCGACCACGATGTTGAAAAGCAACGGGGAGGCTACATCCCCTTGGCGGACTCCAGTTTGGATGGTAAATTCCTCAGATAAATCGTTCTGGATGCGCACCTGGCTGGTTAAACCGTTGTATGCAGTTTGGAGGAGTGTGATGACTTTTCGAGGTACATGTTCAACCTCTAGTAGTTTCCATAAGGCAGGCCGGTGGACACAGTCGAAAGCAGACTTAAAGTCAATGAAAACAATGACGGTTCGCTGTCCACACCGGATCCTCTCCTCCATCAGCTGACGAATGGCAAAGATTTGATCACAGCATCCTCGCCCGGGTCTAAATCCTGCCTGTTCTTCTCGACTGGTTTTCTCGCGATGTTTTTGCAGTCTTGACTGGATAATCTTCATAAAGACCTTTCCAATGATGGAAAGGAGGCTGATGCCACGGTAGTTCTTGCAGTCCCGGTTATCACCTTTCTTGTGGATCGGTACGATAATGGCTTTCCTCCATGTTAACGGAATTTGTTCAGTGCACCAGATGGTTTTGAGGAGTCAGTGTAGTCGGCGAAGCAGTACATCTCCCCCGGCTTTGATCGCTTCTGTGGTGACTTGGTCCACTCCTGGTGCCTTGCCATTCTTCAGGGATTGTATGGCTGCTTTCACTTCTTCTACTGTAGGCTCAACATCGACCATGGAGACCTCAGGGGGGTCGATCGAGAGTGCTGTTGCTGGCGGTCCCTGAGGTGGGTCGTGATTATACAGAGCTTTGAAGAATTCACTCCACCGTTGCAGGCGTTCGGATGGTGATCGCACGAAGGTCCCACAGCATTCTTGATGTTGTCACTAGTCAATTTAGTCTTTCCACTCAGACATCTGAGGGTGCGGTAGAGAGTGCGGTACTCGTTTTTGGATGCCGCCACTTCAAGATCGTCTGCCACTTGGTTCCAGTATGCTTCTCTTTCTGCTGTCATTCTTTGTCGGACTTCTCGGTTTAGCTGCCGGTACCGTTCAAAGTCGACCAACTTTGCCTGTTTCCGTTTGTCCACGAGGTCGAGGCACTCATCTGATATCCATGGTTGCATTCGACGTCGGGCAGGTGGACATAGGGGCTTGGCACATTCCAGGATGGCATCAGAGAACTGCTTTTCTTCTTCATTTATATCCTCGGGCACGGCCAGCATCTCGAAGCGGTTGGATAGGGCGATCTGATATGCCTGTTTGTTGGCAGCATTCATTAGCTGCCTCCAGTCCAGCTTGGCTGACCGAGATGATCTTTTTGCATGCCGTAATTTGAGCTGCACCTTAGCCCGGATGAGGTAATGATCAGATCCGCAATCAGGTCCCCTCATGGCACGAACATCCATGAGTGATGAGCGAAATCTGGCATTGATCAAAATGTAGTCCAGGATTGCTGAGTCCTTGCCAGATGGATTTCGCCATGTAAGTTGATGTTTTTGAGGGTGCTGGAAATGGCTGTTTCCAATGATCAAGTTGTTAGATGCGGCAAAGGACAACAAACGTAGTCCGTTGTCATTGATCTTCCCATGGCCAAACTTGCCCATTGTTGTTTCCCAACCAGATCTGTCCACGCCAATATGGGCATTAAAGTCCCCTGCGAGGATGATCACTTCTGTCTGCGGAATTGAATCCAGCGTATGTTGGAGCTGGTTGTAGAAGTCATTCTTGGTCGGGTCCAGGCTAGTCTCAGTTGGCGCATAGGCGGAGATAATATGGGTCTTGATGGTGCCCTTGACAGTAAGGACTGCCAGGCGGTCCAATATTGGTTGGAAAGCGATCACACTACTGGTGGCCTGAGCATCGACCATAAAGCCCACTCCTGCTTCTCGTTTCTCGCCACCAGAGTAGAATAGCATAACCGCTTCGTTAGGTGCTGGTGGTTGGATGATCATCGTTCCAGACCCGGTGAGCCTTAATTCAGATAATGCTGCGATTGATATCTTGCACCTAAGTAGTTCTTGGGCAATGATTTCCTTTTGTCCAACGTGGTGCCCCGTTTGAACATTCCATTCGCCAATGTTAATTGTCCTTTTCGGCGTAGTAAGCTTATTGCTGTGGCCAGTGATCCACTTCACACCAGCACCCTGGGTCCCCAGTGCTGGCGCATCGGCTACCCTGGATGCGGTAACATTGTTATAACAGCTTGTTCTGTGGCCAGTGGTCCACTTCACACCAGTACCCTGGGTCCCCAGTGCTGGCGCATCGGCTACCCCGGATGCGGTAACATTGTTGTAATATCTACAAAATCTCTGTCTAAGTTAAACTTTAAACTAAGTATCGTAACTAGGAATATAAAGCTACTCTAGAAAATAAGTTAATATGACAATTTAAACTAATAAATCAGAAAATAAATCAGGAAAAACTTCTCTGTTTCAAGAGCTTCAAGGAGCTATTACCGCACAGGCTAACCTCGCACCCAGACTCGTGATCCTCCTTTGTGAATTGGGGTCACATTTGCACATCTCCAGTCTGTGGGTACTTTCCCTGAGTCAAAGGAAGCTCCTAATTATGGCTAAGGGTTTGCTTACTTCCTTTGCTGCCTACTCTGTTGCCCTCACCAGTCTTGTTGCCCTTCTCTGTACTCGTTCTAGCAACTGTATAGCTTCCTAAAATGAGGCTTCCAGGTCTGCACACAGAACTCAAGGTGTGGCCTGACGATTGTCTTATACAAAGGGATAATCACCTCCTTATCCCTGATAGTAAAATTCTGTATATACTGCTCCCTCCAAGATCATTTTATGTAACCAGTTTCTTTCATTATTAAAATATTCACAGAGATTTTCTATGCAGTCTTTAGTTGTGTCTAACCTGTTTGTACTTCTGTACTTCCTATCATCGACAAGATCCCATGACCTGCTCAGAAAACTTCATATCTCACTGAAAAATTACCCCCCCCCAAGTCTTTTTCATTCTTTACTACCCTGAGTGTTATACTACACGAATGGTACATTTCTCTTGGGTTACTACCATATGTAGTACTTTGCATTTGTCAATGTTACACTTCAGTTGCCACTTCTCAGCCCATTTACCAACTTTTTTAGATCCTGTTGGAAAGCTTTATAAAGATTGATAAGTTTCTGTCCTACAGAATTTCTCTTGTGTGAATGTACATGCAAAATACTCATTCCGTTAGTCAGCTATCTGAGCACAATCATCAACAGTGGAACCATCGATAATAAGAGGGACCGCTAATCTGATTCATGCCTTCCTCCTAGAGTTTACATATGTTAAGAAGTCTTGCTGTTTTTTGCATCCTTTGCCAGATTTTTATCATAATCTGCCTTCATTTGCCTAACCTCCTTTTTGACTTGATCACAGCTTATATCTGCCAGAGGCTTCTGCGTTGCCTGATAATCTATATGCATCCCATGTTTTTCTTCTCCGTGATGACTCTCATTAGTTTATATGACATCATATTAGGCCTGAACCTTGAACAGTATTTCTTAGTTAGTATGAAAATCCTAGTAGCTTCCAAGATTAATTCGATGAATGCTTCCCATTTAGAATTTGCTGTTGGTTAGTATAGAATTTAAAAATTTTCCGAGACCTCTGTAGTCACTTTTACAAAAGCAGAAAACCCTTCCGTTTACCCCTGATGGTAGTTACATCTTTAAATAAATCCCACATCAGTACACTGTGATCACTGACCCACAGTGGTATCTTTATCTGCAAATTCTTAATGCATGAATAATCACTGCTGATAATTAGATAAAGTATTACTTCCTCTGGTTGCCTCTCAAACAGGCTGCCATAGAAAACAATCATCCAATAAATCAAAAAAGTTCTTATTGATGTGTGAGTGACAAACCCACAATTTCCAGTCATCACAGGGTAGAATCTTTTTCCATGTGGTCTGTGCTTGCTAACAGGATAGACTGTTTCTACAGGGATGAGATACACTTAAATAAAACGGGTGCAAGAATATTTGCTGATGCTATCAAGGCAGTGTTAGGTGGATCAGAAAACTGCTAGATTGGGGGATGCACAGACTAAAAGAATAAAAGTAGCCGCAGGCAGAGGCGAAAGTGATTCTTGCACTGCTTCTATTCTAATGAACAGCAGCCTAGAGAGCAAGTTGTTGGGGATTTTAGTAGCTTTTGGGAGTCATCATGGAACAAGTAAATACCTGGGCTGTGTAAGGGTAACTAAGAGTAAGAACAAATGCATGTATACTTGCATGTACACTAATTCTAGAAGTATAGTAAATAAAATTGATGAATTTGAAGTGCTGATCAAGACATCAATGGCAGATATTGTTGAGATATACAAGGCATCGTATCACACAGATATAAGCAGTGCAGAATTAGAATTTGGGAAGTACAATGTGTACAGAAAGGACCGACAACGTAGGAACGCAATGTGGGTTGTGCTGTTAAGCACATAAAATCTAAGGAAGTGTATCCAGTTGACAGGTGGACTGTGCAATTTCAGTCTGTTTGGTGTGACATAAACAATGGGAAAGGGAAAATGGCAGTAGGCGTATGTTATAGACCTAATGACTCTGATGAATACGATGAACAGTTGTGCAGAGAAATGGAATGGGCCCCGTAAATCTGAATGTCTTGTAATGGGAGATTTTAAATTTACAGATTTTTTTTTTTTTTTTTTTTAAGTGCATTAGCAACTAAGGTCATATTGCTCCTGTGATATGCGGTGGTCATTCTCTGACCGTGCCGCATCCTCCATATTTTGTGGTCACGGGCTCGAACCTCTGTATAACCAAGAAGCATATGCTATGCACTGCTGCTGCTCCTGCTTACCTGGCTACGTAGGAGCGAAAATTTCCAGATATAGACTAGAACTTGTGGGTTGGTCACTCGCATGCTAGCAAGACTTTTGTCGATTTATTGGAGGATTGTTTTCTACAGCTACATGTTGAAAAGCACCCAGAGTGAGTAATACCTTTGATCTTATTATCAGCAGTGATTTTTCATGCATTAAGAATTTGCAGATAAAGGAACCGGTAGTTAACAGTGATCTGTATAAGGTATGTTTGTATCAAACAGCACCTGGGATTTCTTCCAACTGCGCGTGTGTTTCGCTGTATCGAGGACAGTACAATATCAGGCCAGAGACTTGAACGTGTGTGGGCCGTGTCTGTGCAGTGTGATGTGTTGCGTCCATTGTTTGACCGGCCTATAGGCCACCAGACCCTTAGTGGGGCCTGCCATTGCCCATAGCCTGCCATGTAGAGGCTAGCCGGGTGTATCCAGTATCACAACAAATTGCTTTGGCAGGTCTTGCCACTTAGTTTCCCGGGATTTCAGTGGCTTAAAAAAAAAAAAAAAAAAAAAGATGCATTTGACATTAGTGCTTAATGGGATTGCTGTTTGGAAATTGCTGGTTGGGGTTGAATGCTAAAGAGATGTGTTAAAGGCCTAATTGGTCACGCAAAATTTTGATGTTATTAAATTTAGACATGAGGCTATACTCTAGATAAAAGCAAATAGTGTTCGTTGTCTTAGAGATTTAGACAAAACCGTTGGAATTTAGATGTTGATTAGAATTTGGTGGCATTGTTAAGGGTGTACCTTGGTTGATTTAGTGAGAGAGGGGGGGTGGGAGACTGAATACTGCGGGGGGAGAAAGAGATAGAAGAATAGGGAATAGGAATGATAGAGTAGGCATCCCAAAGAGGTAAGTGG